>NC_091132.1:842500-997500 GCF_040183065.1 Periplaneta americana
AAGGCACGTCTTGTGTTGGCGATGTCTGTCCAGGTAACTGCACTCACGAACATCCCCCTCCCTGCACCCCTCGCAAGTGTACTGCTGTGTCGCCAAGCATACCAGGGCGAATGAAACCACAAACGTTTATTTAATTCAGTCTCTGTTCATTCAATTTGTGCTAAAACAGACCACAGGATCGCAAAATTGCAAAGGAAAAAGTTCTTTCATTTCAGTTTCTCTATCTATCTATGTGCAAATCAGGTCCATATTCGTAATCACTAAGTAACATACTAATGAAGTTCTATATAGCCTGCAATTTTTTTCAAGAAAACTTTCCTCAGAACAGGACGTTACTGCTACGAAACGGAAGTAACGTATGTCATAGGCAACTGGTAGTCCATGTTGGCAACATAGCACTGTAGTTTCAAACTCGGTCGCTTAACTGTCATGTCCCATCTTAAAAAAAAAAAAACAGATATACACCCTACACCAACGACCAATGATAGTATAAAAGTGATAAGCGCCACAAAATCGGAAGTTAGTTGTTGTTATGGAAATTGTACGACAAAGCGACACCAGTACAAACGTTGCAACACAAAAATATGTTTGTGCGAGATCGTGCGTATTTGCTTGGTTTCCGCACAAAACCAATCCGCGGAAAGTCTAAAATTCCACATTCAGTATTCCCAACCTAACACACATAACAATTTCCCTCTTCTTACCGCTTAAGTGACATATTGATTTTACTGCTTTAGGCTTTAACATATTATTTTTAGAGACGTTTAACATAGTAATAATTATAAATTGGAAACTTACCACTGCAATTTCACCTAAATTGCACTGTTAATTATTGTTTTTAAATATTTGCAAAAATTAAGTAAACTCTACAACTCCACTAAAGTTACTGCATTCGTGATGCAAGTAATATTAAGGAAGCCGTGAACAAATCAACAAGATTCCAGACTCATCATAGACTGGGGGAAAAAAAGACAGACGTATATCACGGCCTGCTGGAGTATAGAAAACACAGAAAACATTTTAAAGCAACATATATAGATAGATATTTTTGTTTTGCAAATTTGCCGTCATTGAACAGATTTCATTGCAACTAATTAGAAATTCCTCTTTCAGGTATGTAATAAACGATCTTCGCACAAAATAATGTACGATACACGAGCGGTATGTTTTCTTTCAATTCTCGGAAATTAAAAAAGCTCAACTACGTTTCGCTTTTTCAAACTTTTCCTCGAACATGAAAACTTCAACATACCGCTCTTGTAACGCATATTACTATTTATTAATGGTTCACATTAATGACTTTTATTTTAAAATACTGAGAAACCGCCTAATGCTTATTTTTAAATCACATCATAATACAAATCCCACGTTCTATGTTTACCGAAAGGACGCCTCGTGTGACGTCATACAAACTGAACTGTCAACGAATAATACCGGAACTTCACGATGGAACTCATTTAACGACTAGTGACAAGAGGACACACTCTCAGTTGTTGTTGGAGAGGAATCGATGTCTGATTCCTTGTGGAAATCGAACCAGTTTCCCCAGGTTTGTAGCTACAAGTACCATTGGTTAGCTTCTACAATTATACTCATAATATGCAACATTTTAAAGCCGTCCTGTTGACACCACTGCGCTGGACCGTGCAGTGAGACTTCGACGCGGAGAAACGAAGTTGCTTCTTGCGACAAACGAGGTAGAAACTCCGGCCGGCCGCGGCCCGGGGCGCCACAAACTGAAGTTCACTCCTTGTTTACGTTCGTAACTTTGGCTGGTCTGCAACTCGCACAACATTGCGGATGTACATTCGTGCCTCAGAGCTGCGAGACTGCCTCTCTGCAGAGACTGGCGAGTTGATGCAGTAAAAATGTTGCAACTTAAGAAATTTGAGAAACAATATCGGGTGCAGATGCTATAATGTTCCTATGTGCGTGGGGGAAACCACGTTTTCACAATATGAGCAGCATTCTAAGGAAAAGGTTTCCATGACTGTGCATGTTCTTTTTGGCTCTAAAATATGGATATTCGCCGTAAAAGGTTTTAGATGGCGCAGTTAGATTGTCACAGAATGCACGTAAGTGAAGAACTGGGCCGCAATTACTGGAAATTGTTTCACAAATCAAAATGAAGTGTTTGTTCAGGGTTGTCATTGCAGTGCACGGTGACCACAGGAGAATGAGGGCGGCAGCAGTCCTGCAAGATCGTGAACTTGTTTGTCTCGGGAAGTAGGCTATCTGATGTCTTCGTTTCTTTGGTCTGGCGATACTTTTGTAGTAAGTTTAATAAAACTGATCAATAGCTGATACTTCGCCGGGAAAGAGAATCAGTACAAATTCATAAATAGTGATGTGCTCCACAGGGATCTGTTCTATCACCACTGCTATTCACTATTTACGTAAATGACATCCCCTCGACTCTACAGCACTGTAAGCATCACCTTTACGCAGACGACTTACAAATCTATATCCATACAACCCCTGACTCACTCAATGACGCAATACACAATCTTAACGAGGACCTTGAATCTATATCTGCACGGGCCAGAAAGTTTGGTTTGACTCTCAATGCAAGAAAATCACAAGCAATCCTAGTGGGACATCAACGTCTATTATGTAACATTACTCCTGCTCTTCCAGTCAAGTTAAACGACACAATAATCTCTTTTGCTTCCTGTGTTAAAAACCTTGGAGTTTACTTTGATACGCATTTAAACTGGAATAACCAAGTAACCCATATTACCAAAAAAGTGCTTTCCATACTACATTCCTTAAACAGCATTCGAAAATTCTTCTATCACTCAAGAAAATACTAGTGGAAACACTAGTAATGCCCCACTTCGATTATTGTGATTTTCTACTGACTGACCTCAATGTCAACCAGTCGCAAAGATTACAACGTGTTCATAATTCTTGTGTTTGCTTCGTCTGCGATGTCCGTCGCGCTTACCTCATCCTTCCAAACTCTAAACTGGCTACGGCTTAACGAACGTAGAAATTTTGATTCCCTTGTTCTCCTTTTCCAAGTCCTTCACACCTCTACACCTACCTACCTCGCCTCCCGTTTCAGTTACCTGTCATCATATCATAATCTCTTCACACGCACGCAAAATAGCCGCATACTAGCCATACCAACACATAAGACATCATCGTATTCATCATTATACACAATCTCGCTCTCGCGCTTGTGGAATACCCTACCCAGTGACACCAGAGACTGTCGGAATTTAGTAGCGTTCAAAAGCAAGCTTATTAAGCATTTTCTCACTGCGTAGAGTAGGTCTAATTTTTACTTAATCAATAAAAGAAATGCTTCTCTCTTCTTAACTTTTACAATAAACTGTCTAGCTTTTATTAATCAGTTAATCTTTTAGTACTTTGATTTTTATTGTATCTGTAAATTTAATATTAATTGTAATTATAATTGTAATTGTATTCTTAATATTGTAGTTGTAATCCCCTGGTAGAGGGGAAGAGAAGGCCTTGTGGCCTTATCTCTACCAGGTTAAATAAATATAATAATAATAATAATAATAATAATAATAATAATAATAATAATAATTACTGTACACTAATCATGTCAGATACTTTAATTTGTTAGGCCTATATAAAAATTCGAAATCATTTGTCATTTATTTCTCTATTTTTAATGGCATAAATGTACAGCGATATTTTTATCACAGCCTGAGATCACCTTGTGACAATTGCGTGATTGAATACGTGCGCTATTCGGAAAGCTTTCAACCGCTTGCACACGCATTCAGATGTCCGCGTGTTTCAGTCGAAATATCACGAGTTACTTTCCCCTTAAGAGCAAGCATGTATCTGCAGAGAACTTTTGAACTGCCCGTTAAGGTAAATTTCACTCTATTAATCTGAGAACAGTGGAGCGCCAGGCCTGTCAGCAGACTCTTCGCATCACTTCGTGTTCTGCACCGCGGACAGAGAGGCAGAATAAAACTGAGTCATAAGACGTGTTACGATGATATTATTTATAGTTTATCTCCTTTAACTCTTATTCAAAGACAAACTTAGACTAAATTAAATGAATCGATATCAATACAAATAAAAAATGCATCTGTTGTCTGCATACGGTACACAACGCATCCCAAAATTAAGACAATGTAATTTTGTAAATTGTGGGGTTTAAGTATAGACATGTAGCCTAATCAATTCTTCACAGTGTACGTAATAGTAATATGCGTTACAAGAGCGGTATGTTGAAGTTTTCATGTTCGAGGAAAAGATTGAAAAAGCGAAACGTAGTTGAGCTTTTTTAATTTCCGAGAATTGAAAGAAAACATACCGCTCGTGTATCGTACATTATTTTGTGCGAAGATCGTTTATTACATACCTGAAAGAGGAATTTCTAATTAGTTGCAATGAAATCTGTCCAATGACGGCAAATTTGCAAAACAAAAATATCTATCTATATATGTTGCTTTAAAATGTTTTCTGTGTTTACTATACTCCAGCAGGCCGTTATATACGTCTGTCTTTTTTCCCCCAGTCTATAAATCTTGTTGATTTTTTCACGGCTTCCTTAATGTTACTTGCATCACGAATGCAGTAACTTTAGTGGAGTTGTAGAGTTTACTTAATTTTTGCAAATATTTAAAAACAATAATTAACATTGCAATTTAGGTGAAATTGCACTGGTAAGTTTCCAATTTATAATTATTACTATATTGAACGTCTCTAAAAATAATATGTTAAAAGCCTAAAGCAGTAAAATCAATATGTCAGTTAAGCGGTAAGAAGAGGGAAATTGTTATGTGTGTTAGGTTGGAAATACTGAATGTGGAATTTTAGACTTTCCGCGGATTGGTTTTGTGCGGAAACCAAGCAAATACGCACGATCTCGCACAAAATACTTGACTGCACTGTAGCCTACATTGCAATAGCTCATAGATCCATTTTCATGAAGTTTCAATAGTCTACGTAAAACTTTGCTTTGCTTCACTTATTATAGAAACGCGTTACCATCGATTTTGACTTCGCTCCCAATTTGTATTTTAGTTTGCAAATGTAGACCAATAATTATTTTCCTACTAAAATTATTATATTTCACATGCATCATTTCTTGGATAGATTGACACAATATGAACGAAATCCGTCTAATAGTTTAGGAGAAATCCCTGCACTTAGCAGCCCAGGACATCTTTTCCGGCACCAGGGATGCTGCTAAATCCTGAAATCGATGTTTTTGCAACTTCACAATATTTTCTGTAATGTGAAAGTAATTCAAATTTTTCTCTGGCATGCAATTTAAATTTGTTTCCAGTCTACAACGGATGTGTTCGTGTTTTCAACGCCAAATAGCCGCTATTAAGCTAGGACGAGACTATTGTTTCTCGTTTAGTATATATGACTTGCACACAACTATCAATACAACATTTTCTGCTAACAATATCTGCATATGATAAGATAAATTGCATAAAAAGTGATCGAATAATAGGCATTACTAAGTAAACTGTAGCTTATAAAGACAAAGTATACGTCATTCTACTGGCTCTGTTTATCTTGATAATCCAGAGTTTACACACATAGATTATAGTTAAGAGACCGAAACAATATGAAGACAATTTTACCAAAATTTGAAATAAATAGTTCAATGCTAAAATATCTTCGTTCCAAACCATATAGATTAGAATGAAGAAATAATATAATTTTAGTTTTGTTTACAACTTGACTTATTTTAATGTTAACCCAGAAGTATGTTTGTTAACACATTTTAATATTTTACTGGTGAACGTTTTCACCCATTTTGGGCATCTTCAGACCATGAAGTTATCTGTACATAATTGCATAATACATATTGAAATTCTACAATAATTAATGGAAATTTATAAATACACTACAAACATTATATGCACATATCCACATTTAACCTATGAGTCTTATTGTCGAACAAGTATTCACCTTTGAGTCATTATACAGATTATTGATCCAATATAATAACTCGTTCGCGATCTCTAGCTGTCATGAATGATTATAATATGACATTAAATATGCATATTTATCATACAACTACCATTTGTTGCTGTATTTAGTGTACCTTTTTAGAAAATGTTTTTAGTGTATTTATAAATTTCCATTAATTGTTGTAGAAATTCAATATGTATTATGCAATTACGTACAGATATCTTCATGGTCTGAAGATGCCCAAAATGGGCGAAAACTTTTACAAGTAAAATATTAAAATGTGTTAACAAACATACTTCTGGGTTAACATTAAAATAAGTCAAGACGGAAACAAAACTAAAATTATATTATTTCTTCATTATAATTCGACTTATTTGACAACTTTATCAAAATGAATTCATATAGATTAGGTTTACATCATTTAAAAAATAAATCTTCAGTGATTAATAGTTTTATCTACATACTTGCTATTCTGCCAGATAAAATAAATCTGCATAATTAAATACTTTCCGGCATCATCAACCCTTATCTGGATACAGGAGCTTGGCAGCTCAATTTATTACATTAAAGAGAAGAAAAAAAAAATAGTTTCTACATGACTACTCAACACTGTAGCACAAGTAGCTTTTCTGTATTTTCTAGCGAAAGATTTCCCAACTATCAGTTAATATTGGTTTGTACAAAAAAAAAAAAAACATGAAGTTGCAAAAGAGGCGACATTAAGTGAAGAACAGTGGACCAGTTAAAAAGGATAAATCGCAATATAGCGAACGCCAGTAGGGGAAGTTATCCCCACCCACATGAAGTGTGCATTCGACACAACACTAGCCTATCACGTAGAGTGTCTGGTGAGCTAGTAGGGGAAAAGTGGAAGGGGTCGTGGACGGAGCTTCTACGTTCGCTAGATTGCGATTTGCCCGTTAAAAAATTAATGTATATTTAAGTGAAGTGACTTTCACTGAATTCGAAAAAAATAAGCAAAGGTGTAGTAAGGAGCATTTCTTTTTTGGCTTCTCCAATTCATTGACGTTGTGAGTTTAATGAGCATAAAGGAGAATCTGAACATTTTTTGAGTTGCCCTTGGGAATCCCGAAATGGATGGCTTGGATTTCTCAAGTGTTCTTGGAAAACATTTTCTACTTTCTTTTTACATATCTGGAAAACACGGTTCAGTGCTAGATAGAAATATTAACAGAGGGGAAAATCGTGAAAGAAAAAAAAGAAGAATCGTGAAAATCCTTGTTCATATCCATAGCAAGAATTATTTATTTACTAGCAGTACCCGTGCGCTCCGCTGCACCTGTTAGAAATAAATATAAAGTAATTACATAATTAAAATAGGACGTTTGATCCAGGGAACATTCGTGTTTGATAGAAGGATAAATCGTTTAATATGTTACTTAATTTAAATTGTATTTAAATAATTAAAATGCGGTGATTTTGGTCCAGAGAGCAATCATTTGGTGCAATGACAATTCCTTTAACATGTTTCTTAATTGTTATTACATGCAACCATAGTTTAATGAAGATTGACATCATTTACTTTTAATGTCTATACTTTATATTACTTGCTATATGTTTCAGAAGTTGCTGTAATAACATTGTAGAATTATGTCCATCTCGAGAAACTACACTTTCCAATGGTGAAATAATAATTAAACAAATCGGTTAATTTAGCATCCGATATTACTTCATACAAACACAGAAACATTCTCTGTAGGCTATGTTTAATAGCTTTGGATTGTTGTGTCCAAGGCCCCTTATAGACGAAGTCATTTGTTTTTATTTCAGTACAGCGCCTTAGATGGCGTTGTTTTTGTAATTTTAAAACTCATTTATCTCATTAAATATCAATCGTATCAAAATTTTGTATAGAATAAAACTTATCGGAAATTAATTTTAAAGAAACTTTTGTTGTGTAACATTTTTCACGAAAATCAATAATAAGCGAGATATTTCGATTTATTTAATTCAGGCCCCATTATAATCCCCCTTTTAAATACAGTATTTTGAATGCCACATAGCCTAAAATCTAAGTTACAACGAACTTAATTTATATTCCAATTTTCATATAAATCGGTTCTGCCATTATCGTGAGAAAAGGTAACAAACATCCAGACAGACAGACATAAAAACAAAAATTTCAAAAAAGCGATTTTCGGTTTCAGAATGGTTAATTATACTTGTTAACACCAATTTTTTTTGGAAAATCGAAAATTACCAGAAAAATTTTGGCTACAGATTTATTATTAGTAGGCTATAGATATGGAATTTAAAATGTTGCCTGTTTCTACGAACGATAAACTATGGATGCTGCTCAACGTTTGTGTTCTCCACAGATGGCGTTCCGGGGCTAATCGTACGTATCCTCGCCTACAAGGGAAAGATATCCTGTCTTCTGGACCATTACTTACAACTTACTTACAAATGGCTTTTAAGGAACCCGAAGGTTCATTGCCGCCCTCACATAAGCCCGCCATCGGTCCCTATCCTGTGCAAGATTAAGCCAGTCTCTATCATCATACCCCACCTCCCTCAAATCCATTTTAATATTATCCTCCCATCTACGTCTCGGCCTTCCTAAAGGTCTTTTTCCCTCCGGTCTCCCAACTAACACTCTATATGCATTTCTGGATTCGCCCATACGTGCTACATGCCCTGCCCATCTCAAACGTCTGGATTTCAAGTTCCTAATTATGTCAGGTGAAGAATACAATGCGTGCAGTTCTGTGTTGTGTAACTTTCTCCATTCTCCTGTAACTTCATCCCGCTTAGCCCCAAATATTTTCCTAAGCACCTTATTCTCAAACACCCTTAACCTATGTTCCTCTCTCAGAGTGAGAGTCCAAGTTTCACAGCCATATAGAAGAACCGGTAATATAACTGTTTTATAAATTCTAACTTTCAGATTTTTGGACAGCAGACTGGATGACAAGAGCTTCTCAACCGAATAATAACACGCATTTCCCATATTTATTCTGCGTTTAATTTCCTCCCGAGTGTCATTTACATTTGTTACTGTTGCTCCAAGATATTTGAATTTTTCCACCTCTTCGAAGGATAAATCTCCAATATTTATATTTCCATTTCGTACAATATTCCCGTCACGAGACATAATCATATACTTTGTCTTTTCGGGATTTACTTCCAAACCGATCGCTTTACTTGCTTCAAGTAAAATTTCCGTGTTTTCCCTAACCGTTTGTGTATTTTCTCCTAACATATTCACGTCATCTGCATAGACAAGAAGCTGATGTAGCCCGTTCAATTCCAAACCCTGCCTGTTATCCTGAACTTTCCTAATGGCATATTCTAAAGCGAAGTTAAAAAGTAAAGGTGATAATGCATCTCCCTGCTTTAGCCCGCAGTGAATTGGAAAAGGATCAGATAGAAACTGACCTATACGGACTCTGCTGTATGTTTCACTGAGACACATTTTAATTAATCGAACTAGTTTCTTGGGAATACCAAATTCAATAAGAATATCATATAATACTTCCCTCTTAACCGAGTCATATGCCTTTTTGAAATCTATGAATAACTGATGTACTGTACCCTTATACTCCCATTTTTTCTCCATTATCTGCCGAATACAAAAAATCTGATCAATAGTCGATCTATTACGCCGAAAACCGCACTGATGATCCCCAATAATTTCATCTACGTACGGAGTTAATCTCCTCAAAAGAATATTGGACAAAATTTTGTACGACGTCAACAAAAGTGATATTCCTCGAAAGTTACCACAGTTGGTTTTGTCCCCCTTTTTAAAAATAGGTACAATTATGGACTCCTTCCATTGTTCTGGTACAATTTCCTTTTCCCAAATAGCAAGTACAAGTTTATAAATTTCGCTATATAATGCACTTCCACCCTCTTGTATTAATTCTGCTGGAATTTGATCGATACCTGGAGACTTGTACTTTTTCAGATTTTCTATCGCAATTTCGACTTCTGAAATCGTGGGTTCGGGTATAAATGGCTCAGCAGTTTGTATTTCAATATCGTCCCGATCATTTCTATTTGGCCTATGTACATTTAGTAGTTGCGCAAAATAGTTTTTCCATCTGTTTAGGATTGATGAAGAGTCTGCAAGCAAGTCACCATTCTCATCCTTGATCACGTTTACCCTTGACTGATATCCGTTCTTAAATTCCTTTATACCCTTATATAAATCTCGAATGTTTTTATTCTTACTATTTGTTTCTACCTCATTCAGTTTTTCCTTCAAGTAACCTCTCTTTTTATTCCTAAGTGTACGACTTGCTTCCCGTCTTTCATTGAAATAATTATCTCTATTCTCCTCAACTGGATCCTGTAAGAATTTCAATTTTGCCTGTTTCCTTCTTTCTACTACCATGCAACAATCTTCATCAAACCACGGTTTCTTTTTCTTAGTTTCATAATAACCTATGCTCTGCTCAGCTGCAATTTTGATACTATCTCTGATATTTTCCCACACGCTATTAACATCTAATTCTTTCTCAACTTCGTCGGAACTTTCTAAAGTGGCAAACCTATTCGAAATTTCGACCTGATAATTTTGCTTAGCTTCCTCGTCCTTTAATTTCAAAATATTGAATTTAGTAATATTAACTTGTTGCTCTACTCGCTTGGCTACTGATAATCTTTCTCTTAATTCTCCAATCACCAAATAATGGTCAGAATTACAGTCTGCACCTCTGAAAGTTCGAATATCTACTATACTAGTATGTCTCCGTTTATCTATCAAGATGTGATCTATTTGGTTGTGTGTCAATCCATCTGGAGAAGTCCAAGTATATTTATGTATATCCTTATGGGGGAATGTTGTACTTTTGACAATTAAATTTTCCGATGTGGCAAAGTTGACTAATCTAACTCCATTGTCACTACTAATTGCGTGTAGGCTCTCTTTTCCAATAGTTGGTCTAAAAATATCCTCCCGTCCTACTTTAGCGTTGAAATCCCCCAATAAAATTTTCATATGATATCTAGGAAACTGATCAAAAGTATGTTCCAATTCCTCATAGAAGCTATCCTTTATATAGTCGTCTTTCTCTTCTGTAGGGGCGTGAGCATTTATAACTATGATGTCGCACCATCTACCCTTAAGTACTAAATATGATAACCTGTCACTGATAAATTCGACCTTTTTTACTGCTGATTTTATTCTTTTATGTACAAAGAATCCTGTTCCTAATTGGTGATTATTATTTCCTTCCCCATAATACAACAAGTAATCTCCTATTTGTGATATGCCATTCCCATCTAACCTAACCTCTTGTACTCCCACAAAGTCTATTCTATATCTAGCTAGTTCTTTTGCTACTAATGTTACCCCTCCTGTTCTATAAAGACTAGTTACGTTCCAAGTGCCAAATCTCAAAACCTTATTCCTTTGCTGTGGTCGTGCCAGAGAATCAGTCCTATTCCGAGGCTTACTGTAGGAATTCGTAACAAGCTGTTTTTTACGGTGATGGGTTGTTAGCCCTTCGCCCAACCCCCAAGCTGGAGGACCACCCCTTATCGGCTGTCCACGACTGCTTATTCCATATATTCGCAGCTACCCTCCATATCTGGAGGCCGTCTCCTCTATCCGCAACCTGAGGACGCGCCATGCCGTGGTGATAGGGACCCACCATACATGGGTCTTCTGGACCATTACGAAGAAAAATTCTCCAGTGCACTGTAGTTCCTTTGTTAGTCCTTTGAACATTATTATTGTTAATCCTGTATTTTAGCAGAAGCCAGCAGGCATTGTGTTGTGACGCGGCAGCAAATTTAAAAGACGACGTCCTCGTGGAATGCATTGCGACGTGCCTGGACTGTACCGCGGGGGCTAGGCCCCTCCGCAGTGGTTTGTATTGACATATTAACAATTCACCGCGCCCTCTGCAGGGCGGACAGCCTCACCCCCACCCCGTTTGTAATTACAGGCGGGGAGGCATCGCTGTGTTAATTATACACGTTTAATTTGGTACTCGCTAGAATTCGTAATGACGATAATATGTATATAGATCATCGGAGTCGTGTGTAATTACAGCCAGCGCTGGTCAACTTAAAACTGCAAACACGTACAGTCTTCACCTCTCAATCAGGTCGAGCGCGACACTTCCGCTAACTGCAATTGCATGCATTTCATTTCCATATTTCAGTCAAATTTTAGACTAGTTCGAACAGACGTGAATTATTAGAAGAAGGTCACTGGGTTGGTTCCAGTATCTTCTTTTAAAAGTCGATCCACAAAGTTCTGAAATTTATATTTGTAGGTTTTACGATTTATTCGTGAAATCAATGTGATCAGTGGAGCAGTGTATAGGGATATTTTTCGAGAAAACTTTCATTAACACTCTAGGGCTATTATTATTACACTATTGTTATTATTATTATTATTATTATTATTATTATTAGTGGTGGTAGTAGTAGGAGTATCTGTAGTAGTACTATTTATTTTCTTCCACAAGGTTTCTAAAGAAAAATGTACAAATTTAATATTTAAACAGTGTAATTAATTTTATAAGTGCACATCAATTTTTATTTAGTTCTAAACGAACAAGATGTAGGGGAGAAGTGGGTACAATAAGACAGAGAGAACAGTGAGATATTTTTTATTAGATGGTAAATTTTGATGTTGAGAAGTTGGTGACAGTGGAGTTGTATGTTGCATGAGTAAAGTAACAGTATTTTCATACTCGATTTGATTCTAGTTATAAAGGTGAGTGATGAAAAAATAATTCGTAATTTTTCACTCTAGAACTAAAATTTTCGCTTGTGTTTAATGAAGGTTATATTGGATATACAAATGAGATGTAAATATAAATGTTTTGTTACCTAATACTATGGTATTTGACATTATGTTTGGCAAAGTTTCGTCTTTCTTGTTTTAATTTTGAAGTGATGGCATCATTTTTAAACGAACTATGCGTAAAGGGAACAGTGAGACATGCCATTGAAGGGTACACTGAGACGTCTCACTGTTCCCATGTACCAATGATTTGCAAAAACAAACTGTAATTATATTACATTTACCAGTAAATAGCATTAAAAATTAACATACTAGTAACCAATTTAGGAACTGTAGCTTAAAATAATGGATACATTACATTTTAATGGTTTCATAAATAAAAAAATATTCACAAAATTTAAGAAACTGTTGAAAAATAATAAAGAATTACATTAAATTCTTATAATTATAAGCTTTGTTGTCACCAAAAATTCATTTCATTTTTTCGCAAAAGTTTGAAATGCCATGGAAAATTCCAAATGTTCCAGATGTTTCAATGGTTTCGAAGTCAGACATCATAATGATTCTAAATAAGCCTACAGATCATGTCGAGATAAAGAGACAGCAAGCTTTTGTTTTCTTTTGAAATAAATGTAAATCATTTCAATGTCCGTTAATAGACACTGTGGTGTCTCACTGTACCCTCCTGAATGGGAACAGTGAGACATTTGCATTTTTTTTGACAAACAAGTATTGTATATTATGTCCTTTATCTATTAACATTTCTGTTTATGTATTATTATACTCCATGTTTTAATGTCTATTTCTATTGCACTTGATTTTAAAAATACTTCAATTATCACTTGCATGCATATGTCTTAATATTTTGTGTCTCACTGTACCCACTGCTCCCCTACGGATATAATGCAAATAATATTCATGCACAATATATGAAGCTTTCCAATACTAAATTAAAACAATAACAATAGTTAATACTGACATAACGTATAACAATACTTAGCGAGTTTATATAATTCAATTCGTTACTCATTAGGCCTACGATATCATGCACGTTATACAGGGACATCATTTTATTTTTACTTCAATTTTTATTGTACCTGAGTTTTTGAATGTACTTCACTCCCACCCCCTCTACTAGTAAACTTACAACCGTTCTCCAAGCGTATACAGTCAAAGTCGCCGTACGGTCTTCGTAAACACAAACAGTACTGAGTTAATGAGTATAGTACGTTCCAGAAATATGTTCGCTTTCAATATTGAATCATATTCTCACACAGGTACTGTCGTCCGTTTGCCTATGTCGCATCCCGGTTTCCCCCACCCACTTCTGCCCGTCCCTTTGTGGCTGGTCTGTCTTTGCTCTGAAAACATTAATTTCTGTTAGGAATTGGACGTCTACGTAATATTATACAACTGTTTAAAATAACTTAAATAAAAAGGGCTCGTTAAGTAATTAACTGGCACGTGATTTCCCTCCTTTCTACGACCCTCGACAAAACCACTTGAATGGACAATAAATAGCATGTCTGAATAATTTAATCTTTTTGGATCGGGCAGAAGTGAAAATTGAATTTACAGTGCGTAAGGTACTCTTTTATAGAGTAGGTACAGAATTATATCAACATGAGTTACTAGTACGAAGGACGAAACTGGTAATTGGAATTAGATGCAATAGTTTATAGTACGATAATATGCAAAAAAGAACTGAAGCCTGTATCGAAATGAACGGCCATCATTTTCAAATATGTGTTTAAATATCCACATTATGATTATTTTTCAATTTAACTTCATTCTCTGTATTGTACGCTAATGTGTTATAGACAGTATAAAATACACTGCATAATGAATACGTCCACATGGATAGCTCAGTTCGAGTATAAAAACACTTATTGTTAATATTTTACTGTATTTTGACTAAAGCAAAACCTAATGAAAATTATCAAACTCAAAATCGCGATATTTCCTAGTTTACGTAAATGGATGAATTACTTTTCATCCCTCCTATACATAGTAAAGTGATTTGTTTGTATATTACGCCACTATCGTCGAACTCTAGTGGAAGGGGGTATCAAACGGTGTTTCCGGTTCACAACCTTTCAGCCAAAGGTATAGGCAGGTTAATATTAGAAATGTTAGTAAAAATAAAATGATGTCCCTGTAGAATGCAGGCCTAGTCCCACTGTCAGTGACGCCACATCTTGCATCCAGGATTGCTTGTATCTTAATCTTAAGGAAATTAAATTCAGTCTTGATGAATATTCTTCCAGTGGAGCTGGAGACGTGCGAACAGCTGATCCTATGTCTCTATGCCTATAGAATTTGTTCTATAAAAGCCAGAAGGCCGCGTGAAACTGAAATAACACTTTGAAGCACTGTGCTATTCTGTGTGCCATCGCACCAGCAAACGGCGTTCACTTAATCAACCTCTCTGATATCAGGAAAATCTGTTACAACACACGCGGAGGTGCGTTCCTTCGTGCTGATCAGTAATTTTACATAAAAACACAGTTTGTATTCTTGATCGAAGGACAAATATATTTTCTTAGAAGTCTGATAGTAAATTCACCACACACATAAAAAATAGATACGGAGAATTTATACCTTGGCCCGACATCGCGGCTTTGAACTTTACTGAGAGTGATGATGTGGATCGTGAACTCGTTACCAATGTTAACTGTAAAATGCACTGTTTCATTCACTGTCTCCAACTAACTGCAGTGCTATTATCATGTTATAAAACGAGGTACCAATTTGGAAAAATGCATTAGGCCTACGTGTGCGCTAGAGTTACGAGAAAGAGAAATTCAAATTTATAACAAAATCCTTAGATCCATTTCCGCATTCAAATTTACGCGAAATTAAAAAATCGTAATAATTTCATTTCAAATGTGCTACTTTTCAAGATACGTAGTACGTTACTTCAATTAAATATTTAACGTGTAGGCCTACCTAAGAAGAAGATAAACTTTTGTTTTCTGAGTGGCACATAAAACATTTCGTATTTGACTTCGGTTTATATAATCAATGAATTAATGAATAAATAAATTAATTAAAAAATCAAACATATCAATCAATCAGTGCCTAAATAAATAAAAAAATAAATATATAGGCCTACTGTGCTTCAATTGGCCTAAATACAAGTTGGGCTATATAAAACAACTTGTACGTATTCATTCATTCATAGTGTTCTCCCCAAGGACAGGTCTTTCGCTGCAAATCCATCATTCTTCAGTCTTTCTTATTTTTTTGCTTTCCTCTTATTTCCGCAATTCCGCATATTATCCATATATCTTAATGTCGTCTATTAGGCCTATTTGATATCTTCTTCTGCCACCGAACTCTTCTCCCGTTCACGATTCCTTCCAGTGCATCCTTCAGTAGGCAGTTTCTTCTCAGCCAGTGACCCTGCCAATTCGTCTTCCTCATTCGTTTCAGCATCATTCTTTCTTCACCCACTCTTTCTAGCACAGCTTCGTTTCTTATTCTGTCCATTTCACACGCTCCATTCTTCTCCATATCCACATTTCAAATGCTTTTAGCCGTTTCTCTTCATTTCGTCGTAATGTCCATGTTTCTGCCTCATACAACAGTACATTCCACACAAAGCATTTCATTAGTCTCTTCCTTAGTTCTTTTTCCAGGGGTCCGCAGAAGATGCTAATTTTTCTATTAAAAACTTTTATATAGTAATCTAACAATTTCTAATGCTAATTTATATTTTTCAAAGTGGAGTTAATGATAAAAATCTGTTATTAACTTTTAATATAATCTGCCTGTAAGCGTATTGCTCGCTCCAGTTCCATTCTCAGTTCATCATCTTCCTTCTGTACTTCAAGGACGCAGAATATAAATCCTTTAACAACACGTGCTCTTCGTTAACACAGAGTGACCCTCTGTAAGTAGGTCTACCATACAAATTTTGCAACGAAATATATAATTCCATATATCTGTAGTAATGGCGTTGATAGACCGTTTATCGTACGCCAGCCGTGGCGAAAATGTAATCGTGCGCCGAGCCACTGTGTAACCTGCAACGTGCATAGCACCTATGGAGGGAGGCGGACACCCGAAGGGGAAGTGAAGCAACTGTCTGACTTATTAACAAATTTTCATTTTCCTTACGTCAAACACTTAAATATAATTTTATACAGTACAAGGCTACAAACTAATTTTTAATACGTGTAACGAAGAAAGAAATGAACAAGAAAACATGGGACACAATATCACAACCTAAAATTAACTGTCTTCAGAATGTCTCTGCGACAAAGTTTCAAAATCAGGAATTATGTCACTTACTGCCAGTCGTAGTTGATCGCGAAGGTATTTGTCTGTCAGTCGTGATCTAAATTTGGTTTTTACTATTTTCATTGTTGAAAATAATTTTTCACAAATGTAAATTGTAGCGAACACGGCTTCAACAGAGCAAGCGAAAGAACGAAGCTTCGGATATTTATTTTTTGGCAAAGATTTCAAAAGTTCAACATTTGTCAAGTCGTTACATCTAGCTTTCATTTGACATCACATTGTAAATCTGTGAGTTCAAATTGAAGAGTTAACCGCATTATTCGTACATCTGCTGAAAAAGGATCGACGTACAGAGATGATGATGATGATGATGATGATGATGATGATGATAATATTGAACCTTTTAATGTTTCATCAGTAACATGTAGTATAATGCCGTTTTATGTTATACAACCGTTTTCCTCGTAATACTTGTGAACAAATCATACATTTAATATTCTCATCATATTGGCAGCAAAAAAATGCGTCCTCCCATCCTACTTAAACTTTCGTTTTTGTAGAGGTACATGGTTTCGAGAGAGACATTGCGACGATACGCCACTCGCAGGTCAGAGACAAATACAAATGGAACGGAGTTTGACTCCAGTGAGTGAGAGGGTGGGGTTTGGGGGAGGTAGGAAGCGCATAGCTATCATTGCGAGCCACAATGTGCTCGTGAGTCACATTTTCGACACCGCTATCGTAGGCAATACGACAAGAAGACAACAAATCCTGCTTGAAACGTATAATCCGCTGCACCGCAGTGTTATTGTCTGTGAACACGGACTGGCAGCGTACAAGCTGCAATTAATCGTTTGCTTGCACTCGTTAGAATGAATTCCTAAGGCGGTTCAGGAACGCCGTCACACCAAGGACCCCGAGATACGGAAACGAGGCTCAACCCGGCCAGCACTTATCATGGAAAGGACAAAGTTATCATGCTCACGTCCATGAAGTGAACTTCGCTCGAATTTCCGATTAAAGGGTTCATAACTGGACAGTGATCAAAGCACGCAGGTACATAATTATTTTAACAAAATTGTATCATGAAACATTGCTAGCAATTATACAAACAATAATTACAATCGACCACCTCAATTGCAACATAGTATTTGATTACAAAAAATAAGCTCATGAAACGCCTCACTGAAGAAATCTGAATTATGAGGTGGTTTAATTCAATGTTGGCAACAGTGAGAACTCGGGCTGCACGGAGAAGGATAATTGTGTAGCCTAATTCGTGGTGTTTGTTTTCAAAATAGATATGCACGCCAATCAAACAGTTTCGCTGTTTGCTTTCGAACCTCTCAGTCTGCAAATAAATTGTCAAATTGACGGACTGACTGATTACTTTCAAAGTCACTGCTTCGAATCACCTATTAGGGTAACAATCTCCGTGAAAGTCATTATAATTTATGGGGACATTATGTATGTATGTATGTATGTATGTATTTATGTATGTATGCATGTAGGCTATTTTTATAATTCATTCTGCATGCTCCATTACTACGGAGTAATACTACATCCTATAATCACAGAATAATGATATAAATGCTTTTGTAAAAGATGAATTAAATATTAGTACATGGTTTGCCGACTTCATTGCAATTTAACAAAATCTATGTTCGTCAAATATTCTAAGGTGAGTCTCTTTTTCTTCGATGACTTATTTTCACTTTTTTTTTTTTTTTCCCCCTAGTAACTTATAGTCGAATATTTACGTAGTCTACTCTTTGTTCACCGCCAGAACATAGCACATTTTTTTTTTAATTTCGTTTAATATTCACCATGCCCCATAAGGTATAGTCACATTACATGGTTTATTGAAACTTGTTTATCACTTATGTGTTCACTAGTGTCCCATTGTCTTTTGCTTCACTGTTTTGATATTCATTATGTTATTCACTGTTGAATGTTCACTATCACTATCTTTGAGTTAATGATACTAGTTCTATTTACACTTACATAGTAATTATAATTATAGTGATTATAATATTTTGGTTATTGAGTGTGTATACGCATGTTACGAAACTGAGACATAAGGGAGTCATTCTATATAAAGAATACACGCCTGGTAATAAATGGCTATCTAAACCGAATGGATTGACCAGCAGCGAATGGAAGGACGCTATTAAGATGACTGCCAATGTCTGTCCAGTAGTGCTCCACCAGGCAGGTCTAGAATGGAACCCACTGCCGACATTGTCGGAGTGAGAAAGAAACACTTGCTCACATTCTGGGAGCCTGTCCTCATGGAGAACTACTGAGGAATAGTCGTCACTACAAGATTTGACCCCTCCTAGCATCGGCCCTACGAGGAAAAGACTACCAAGTAGAGGAGGAGGTCCATGGTTTGTCCACAAATGGATCTACAAGGCGCATTGACATCATCGCTATCCCGACAAGATCAACAAGCGGATTCATAATTGATCCAACTGTAAGGATGGAAATCAACCTGCTGAGGTACATCAGGAAAAATGCGACATATACGACCCCACTATACCATATTATAAGGAAAAATATCATCTAACATCGATCGAAGTTATTGGATTACTGATTGGGGCTAGAGGAACCGTCAGAAAAAGATTCGCGCATTTTTGCAAGCAGTTTGGTCTAGGACAAACTCTTGTCACTGAAGTATCTCTGTCTGCAGTGAAGGGATCTATAAAAATCCTAAGAAACCATCTCTACAGTTATATAGATTGATCTCTTTGCTATGGCGATCTGCTCACTTAAGTTGGGTCTTGCAACCAGTGCTAAATAGACGACTGTGATCATCCAATAACTAATAGATACTAGGAAATTTCATGTTTCTTGTGGAATTAATGATGTTTTTGTTTAGTCTTTTCCAATTATTTCTAATGGTGCTATTTCTTATTCTTTTTCTTCTCCATTGTTTTATTTTCTTTCATTATAACAACAATTTTATGGTAAGCTTTGTCTTCTAGGCAGCCTTCACTTGGAGGAAGCTGAATAAAATTTATTCGGAATAAAGACAATTGTTCAAAGTTTATAGAGTTAATATAGTGCATAAATGACCTCAAATGCTCTTTTATAATGTCTCTATAATTTATTGGCAAATTTCTTCCACTCACATTGCAACTCTTTATTTGTGTAGCGAGTCCTGCTGTAATTTGGGATTACAATTATTTTTGAAGTGGATAACTTACGTCTTTAAAATCCGCACCCTCTAGAAAAAGTTAGGGGAACAAAAAAAGGGGTATAGAACTTCAGCTGATACCTCAAAAAGTATGACCTAGGAATGTCAAAGCGTCTGCAATACGTGCCCATACTACAAATCCAACAAGGTTCACTTTTTAGCCAGATAAAGTACAATCATCGCTCTTAAGGAAATGTTGTGCGGTTTATTGAGACCACGCAGAGCAGGCGCTTTGACATCCCTGATATAACCGATAGCCGAAATGTGAAAGCTGACTTCGATAACCAAATTCAGTGCATCTGCCCGCGAAACCAGGTGGCCCGGGTTCGAATCCCGGTCGGGGCAAGTTACCTGGTTGAGGTTTTTTCCGGGGTTTTCCCTCAACCCAATACGAGCAAATGCTGGATAACTTTCGGTGTTGGACCTCGGACTCATTTCACCGGCATTATCACCTTCATTTCATTCAGACGCTAAATAACCTAGATGTTAAAAAGATAACCAAAGAACATAAGATCTAACAGTAGCCACTTCAAAGTCACGCATGCGCGGGAGCAACCGCCATTTTTGGTCCTGTCTAATGTAACAGTCGTCCGTACTATGTAAGGCAGTGTTGCTAAGTCGTCTGGGTTATTGGTATGCAGATATTACACTAAACGAAGAAATCCAATAGGGACATCATGAATCGCATCTATCTACCGGCCTCACAACAATAATAAATGCACAATAAGCCTACTATGTCAATACTTCACCATGCATGACATTGAGGATTACAGTTTACAAATTACACAGCAATTTTTATTCATTTGTAAGCATGACGCGTCAGTACATGACGACTGGAGTAACTGGCAACGAGATTCCTTCGGTTCCTGATCCCGCAGTAGTTTGTGCTTCGCTTCTGGCACATCGGCCTGATTCTGTGCGCATTTCATTTTATTGGGCTGAGGTATACGGGCCATTTCATATGAAATCGATCAGTAAAAAACCTCGCATTTTTTAATACTCTAATTTTTTCCCTATTTATACAAGGTGCTGAAGACAGTGCATTTTCAAAAATATACTATCGAAAGTCAAACGGTTTTCGTATTATTGAGCGACAAATTTAGCGTATTTTATAAAAACAAGCCTCTTTCAGCGCTCAGAACTCTGGAACCATTTACTGCAGAACATTGAACGAGAGCTTATTTTGAAGCTGACATTTGGTAGGTTATGCTAAGAAGTAATCCTTATTTTTATTGTACACAGAGAGACAGATAATCTGATTTTACTTACTTTCAGGCTTTTTGCCCATTCGTAAAAGTGTGAAAAAAATTGAGAAAAAACTTGCATTATTAAGAGGGATTCGGCAGTGTTTGCTTAGTGGCTCGGCAATAAGTTTCGAGGGTAATTATTAAAGAAATTATTTCCACACGCCTGGACTTGAACGGCCCAGTACAAAAAGCACTGGCCGAGAGCTGAAGCTAAGCGAGCGTTGGGCGTCATTTTACTCCTGTGTTTCTGAAAACTTGTGATAAAGCTAGCCCAGCTATGCGCTACTAGACGAAACATCACGTGTTTTTCTCCTGGCCTTGCTTCCCTCGGCTAGCTCCCGCCTCACAGTCAGCTGGTTAGCTCACGCGCGTACTATTTATTTTCTTTATTTGATATTTTCAATATTTTCTTACCAACGGTGCACCAGTAAAAAAATGTGTTTATTTGTACTTTCAATGCGGAATCTAACCATATATTTTAAAAATATTTTTTCGTGGGCAAAGGCGTCTTAATGAAGAAAAATCTAAATTTCTCCATTTCCATAAAAAGTAAGAAAAACTGTTTACATGTCAATATAAACTTTAATTTCTCAGCATCAAAATAAAGCATCATTTTGATCATTGGGTGAAAGGGTTTCGGAGCCACAACAGTTTAAAATTGCTAATTTTATGAAAATACGATAAATTTAAATATTATTAATTTAAACACTATGAAGTTCTGATGCCTCAAACTTTGCACAAAGCATTGTATCACAGTTGTCAACGGACAGAAAAAGTTTCATTGTATTTAAAAATTGTAAGGTCAATTTTCTCTATATTTCGGTCGATTTGAGATGGAATAGCTCGTATACAGTCCAAGTGGAACTCACGCTTCAGCTCATTTCTCCAGCATCGCAGTGGCACAGGAGGTCCATCTTCGCATGGATGAAGGAAGGCATACGCTCCAGTTGTCACCCTGCAGCAAGTAATGCTCAAGCACTGCAATTATCTTCGGACTAAGAACGGAAAATGATCCCCTAACACGTGCGTTCATTCTCTTTTAGTTATGATACTAAAGATCAAGTAAATAAGAGGATGCTTATAATAAACCGACCGGCCGATCCGACAAAGTGAGGCGAGGCAGGCTGACGTGCCTTTCCAGAACGAAGGCAATCTCGTGGCCGCTTTATAAGCCAATCAGAAACCTCCCTTCTACAACGCGTCCACCTCCGTTGCCTTTACACGTGTCAGGACACAGGCACTCGATTCATGCTGGTGTTATACTTTATAACCGAAAGGCTGGAGAATCGGCTTTCCACACTGGAGACCCGGGTTGACGACCCTAGGAACTCCGCGCTGTCTGCTCCGACCCCCTGACTCCTCGTTTTTACGCCACTCGTATAGAGGATTCCACTTTAAGAAAGTAGCATTGAACATATGGAGGTTGTTCCGACAACTATTTATAATTATTTTTCTTGAGAACTGGGAATTAATTAAATTTAATTCATAGAACATAACTTCATTGAGAACTAGATCGATTTCGTATGCTAAAATTGTGTTACACCTCTAAAATTACCAGATATGTAATTTACGAATAACGGGTAACAGCTAAATTGATGGAATAGTCAAAGATCTCCGCTGAAAAACAACAGACAAGTAGGAGTGGTACAGTTAAGGCTAAGATTTCACATTGTTAAAACACGCTTATTTGAAGAAGTACACAAAATTTAACTGTCAACAAAACAACAAAGGCATTAGGTTCTTGTTTGATTATAGTGTGAAGTTAATAATGGAAAAAGGTGCTGTACATAATCTTAATTTGTATTATAAGCGCTCCGTAACATTTAATAACGATAAACGTGTGCTGCACATAATCTTAAGTCTGTATTATAAGCACTCTTAACCAATAAAATAAATGTTATTATTATTATATTATTATTATTATTATTATTATTATTATTATTATTATTATTATTATTCAAAAAGTTGGGGTGTACTATCAGCTGTAACATGAGCTGCTGTCAAGAAGTCAAAAGGAGAATAGCAATGGCAAAGGAAGATTTTAATAGAAAAAGGACCTCTGCAGAAAGAACTAAGGAAGAGACTAGTGAAGTGCTTTGTGTGAAGTGTACCATTGTATGGGACAGAAACATGGACATTACGTCGAAGTGAAGAGAAGCGAATACAACCATTTGAAATATGGATACAGTCATCGGTCTGTCTCCGTGAAGTGCAGGCGTGTTCACTGTCATCGTTTATCATCCACAACTCATTCATAGTTTTTTAAAATAGTTAGTCACCGGTCGGTGCGGTACTTCGGTGCTATTTATTCAGTACATAAGAGAATACAATTTTACATTAGAGAATTTAGCTGGCTACATGGGATCATTGAATTGAACCCGAGGCCAAGAAAGAGAACGAAGAAGAAGAAGAAATATGGATATATAGAAGGATGGAGCGTGTGAAATGGACAGACAGAGTAAGAAAGCAAGCTGTATTGGAAAAAGTGGATGAAGAAAGAATGATGCTGAAACTGGTTCAGAAAGAGGAAAAGGAGTTGGCTGGGGCACTGGTTGAGAAGAAAGCGCCTTCTGAAGGATGCACTGGAAGGAACGGTGAACGGGAGAAGAGTTCGGGGCAGAAGAAGATATCAGATGATAGACGACATTAAGATATATGGATCATATGCGGAGACAAAGAGGAAGGCAGAAAATAGGGAAGACTGAAGAATGCTGGGTTTGCAGTGAAATACTTTGCCTTGGGCAGAACACCATGAATGAATTATTATTATTATTATTATTATTATTATTATTATTATTATTATTAAGCCTACTATTACCATTATTATTATTATTATTATTATTATTATTATTATTATTATTATTATTATTATTAAGCCTACTATTACCATTATTATTATTATTATTATTATTATTATTAGTAGTAGTAGTAGTAGTAGTAGTAGTATTTGTAATTACAGTAACGTTTAGGTCCCTAAAACTGTATTTTAATGCATACTTTCGATCAACTTTTATTATATAAACTTATATAAAATATTCAACGGTCTACTGGATAATAGCAAAATATTATCACAAATCCAGATTAACGCTAGAACATCACATTTAAGAAATCGTCAATTGTTATATTATAAAAAACCAAACACTTCATCACATAAAAATTCACCAGTGTTAAAAATGTGTTCAAATTTCAATGAAATATGTAAAACATGGGATCTAGATTTCTGCATTTCTTACATGGAATACAAACATTTTCTTATTAATATACTGAAGGTAGTTGATTTTATATAATATTGCTATTTGTTACTCTGTAATTTACCAATTATAACTACATTTTACATTTTTGGCTATGATATCTATATTTAACTATTTTTCATGTATTTTATTTTGTATTTTTCATTTTGTATCTACATCTGTATCTCTTATTTAGGTAGTATCTATTTGTCTGTTATTTTTTTTTCTTTCCTTTTCTCATTTTCCATTTTAATTTGTATTTACACTTGTATCTGTTTCATCTCTTTTTTTTCCATGTTATCTATGTTTTTTTATTTTTTGTAAACGAATATCTGTACTGTCTATTATAATTGGGGCTTGCCCTGTTATAGGCATAAATAAATAAATAAATAAATAAATAAATAAATTATGGAGCCTAGTTGAGGTGTCTGAAAGTTGGTTAATGGCCTAAATATCCGAAGTCTAGTTATAGGCCTAATATATATAATAGTAATATGCGTTACAAGAGCGGTATGTTGAAGTTTTCATGTTCGAGAAAAAGTTTGAAAAAGCAAAACGTAGTTGAGCTTTTTTAATTTCCGAGAATTGAAAGAAAACATACCGCTCGTGTATCGTACATTATTTTGTGCGAAGATCGTTTATTACATGCCTGAAAGAGGAATTTCTAATTAGTTGCAATGAAATCTCCATCTTGGTTTCTGTCCAATGGCGGCAAATTTGCAAAACAAAAATATCTATCTTCAACATTGTTGCTTTAAAATGTTTTCTGTGTTTACTATACTCCAGCAGGCCGTGATTTACGTCTGTCTTTTTTTCCCCCCCAGTCTATGGAATCTTGTTGATTTTTTCACGGCTTCCTTAATTTTACTTGCGTCACGAATGCAGTAACTTTAGTGGAGTTGTAGAGTTTACTTAATTTTTGCAAATATTTAAAAACAATAATCAACAGTTCAACTTAGGTGAAATTGCAGTGGTAAGTTTCCAATTTATAATTATTACTATATTGAACGTCTCTAAAAATAATATGTTAAAAGCCTAAAGCAGTAAAATCAATATGTCACTTAAGCGGTAAGAAGAGGGAAATTGTTATTTGTTTTAGGTTGGAAATTTTGAATGTGGAATTTTAGACTTTCCGCGGATTGGTTTTGTGCGGAAACCAAGCAAATACGCACGATCTCGCACAAAATATAATGTATGTTTTTGCAGGCATTATTATGGCATTAATAAGTTTTTTTCATCATTTCAACGGACTCAACGTACCTGTGTTGTGGGATAAACTTGCTCGAACGCTGTACGTGTTAGGAAGAGAGTGAGATAGAGATACTGCACCTCACTCGTTCTGCTAACGGAGGCAACAGTGTACTATAGCCAAGACCCGTAAGACCAATGTTTTTTTTCTTAAGGTGGAATACTCTATAGTTACATATCAAACGAAAGGGCTACTTTACTAAAGAATGCAAAGTTTTCGGATGTTAACAAATTCAGCAATTCCTCATTTCGGAGAAGTCACTAACAATAGGCCTACGTGAACCAACAACTCTAAACAAGGACTTGCACGGCTTGTAAGTCGTCAACAGTCTGCTGATATTTTGAACGAAGGACCAATTATTGTTAGTGATCACATGCGAGATGGGAAATAAACTGGAGACATAACGAAAAACTTCCTGAAACTGCCATACATGCTTTACTTGAGTAAAGAACTTTTTCCGAAAATTTACAACCTTCTGAACATACTGCACCTACCAGGGATTCTGCCAGTGTCAATTGTCTCTGTTCAGATAAGTTTCTCTACTATTCGTAGGTTAAAGGCGTATTTGAGGAACATACTGTAGCTTCTGATCTCGATTCACTTCAACCTATACAGGGTGTATCTAAATTGGTGTCAAATATTTCGGGGATGTGTTCGTAACACAAAAACATTACAAAAGGTTCATATGAACATTGGTCTCAAAATAATTTATTTCAGAGTTACAAGACAAAATTTAATGTTACAAAAATTGCTCGGAGTGGCTTCCTCCTGCTTCGATGTGTCCCCTAAACCTGCGTTACATGCTCTGGCGTACTCTGTTGAAAATTCCTGGAGTGTTTCGTATTTCGTGAAATCCATTTGGATACGCTCTCAGAATATCAACATTAAGAACAGGAGTCGCAAAAATCAGGGACTTTAAATGTCCCCAGACGAAGAAATCCATTGGATTCAAATCAGGTGATCGAGCAGGCCATGCAATGAATCCCCTTCGACCAATACATCCTTGGGGAAATCGATCATTAAAAAAATTACGAACTATCAGACTGAAATGAGCTGGAGCAGCATCGTGTTAAAACACATTCGTTGGATGACGTCCAGAAGCACATCATGAATTAAATGATGCAAATCATTTGGTTCTGTTCACTCACAGAATACATTTTCTTCTGATTTCTTTGCTCAACAAAATACAAACAAACAAAAAACCATCAAACAATCAGCGGTCAATGAAGGGACAAATCCTTTAATAACTCCCTAACGAATGTTTTCAGACCCATGTTCTTATTAACTTTTTTAATTGTTTTGATGTTAAGAACACGTCCCCGAAATATTTGACACCAATTTAGATACACTCTGTATACGCTCTTTCAGATACAACCCTTACTGCATGTTATATGTATAAAAAATTATCTCTTCCTAAAAGACAGGTGGCTCCTCTAAGTCGGTACTTTACCCATGTTCTCGAGTAATACAGAAGTCTTGCAAATGCTTTATCTGAAATTAGTCCAACGATTTACAACTTTGAAATGATATTAGCCTACTAAGATTTCAGTATTTAAAAGCAACACACTTCACAAACTAAACTAATTAACGAACAAAATACATGGATTGACTAATTAATTAATTGTTCAAACATTGAAACTTGAGATTTGCTAAGAAGCTCGACGCATGTTAGCTCGCCTGTCGCCCGTCCGCTTAATACACTCGGCTAATGTGCAATATTGGTCAGCAACGTAACGACTTGTGGCGGTTACGTCCATACTTCACACGTCATTACGACAAGCTGCGGTAAAGACGCGTTAACAATCGATCTCGCTACTAAATGACATGGTTCTATTGGCTAAATCATACAACGGCGGACAAACTCATTATGGAAAGAGGGAGACCATGAAATATCACACGATTCCATTCTAGACAGACCGACAAGAAAAATAAGAAAACGAACGCACGGTGTTCCGCAGCCCCCACCACCCCCTCCGTTCGCTCCCGTGTTTTCAATTAACTGGCTTCGCTCGGTCTGAGAAGAACGGCCGCAGAGTCTGGGCCAAGCAATCCAACAAACACAAAGCTGCCGCAAGCCTGTCAGGCATCAGTGTCAATCCGCTAATACTTGGATTCCTGCAATTTATGGGGCCTGGAACACGTCAGCATTTTCCTGCTAACATGACCAAACTACATGCTTATTCCAGAGAACTTGGTTCGAGATGATGAGAATGAGGTTGGTGAGGGGAATCGGTTATGGTTGGAGATGTAGACCACGCATGTCAGTTGATGCCCACAGCAGCAAGCGCGCGCTTTAGAGCCCAGGAGAGCCTGAGCGCTTTACAGCGGAAAGGAAAGAGACAGACGAAAGAGGTGGTATATGCCGCTTGGTCGAGCTATAATCAGGGATGGCCAGCACTGATTCAATAGATAAAGGGAAGAGAACTTATTAAAACTGTATCCATGGTAATTTTTAGGTTTGCCTGAGAAGTATAAGTGCATTATAAGAATGTAAGTTTTAATTTTAATGCTCATTTTTCACAAGTTTGATTTTCTTATTCAAAAGAAATATTTTCTCAACTTTTTTTTATAGAAAAGTGAAATTTTCAGGTATAGGCCTATTTATTTAGTAGCCTTACAGAATGTTTTCGTAAATCTAATATACCGTATATAAGTTACGTATTACTGAAGATAGTGTATTGAAAATTTTGAAAATATTCGCATGGAAATTGTTTGTAAAGAAATGAATTAACAAAGCAAGTACTGTTACATCATAAGCAAAACATACGTGCCCATGTGTTGTAAAAATGTCAGCTCTATAGCTTCAGCAGATTTCGAGAAAATAATTTAATATTCTGATGATAGGAAGTTGCTCACAAATATCACCTTAAAAGCATAATGCGATAAGAGTTTTGTTATGTAATATTAGTTACACTTAAAACAGATACAGTACCTAGGTAACTTTGCTTTGTACTGTAATATTGTTTTGATTAGTTTATCGATTACTTTTGTAAGGCTAAAGATACCCTCAATATCAATTCCAACTTATCATGTCATACTCAGTCTCTTTTTTGGGGATATCACTTTCTTTATGAACGATGTGTTTCATCCATTTAGTACAGTATAGTTGTACTACTATGGAATTTATGTGAATATTCCTTCTTAACTCTTTATTATGTTATTAACATTTAAAACACAAGTGCAATATTAAGAAATTGATATTAGTACTTTTGTCTTACAGCCAATATAGATAATATTAAACGTAAAGAAACCACATAAAAATAACAACATAAAATTTCACGTTCCGGTTGAAGTTTGTGCACCACTGTTTTCTTAATCCAACAGGCTGCTTATTCATATACACAACCCTTCCTCTTTCCATACTTAGCGCTTGCTGCCCGCGCACTACGTCAAGGTCAGAAAAATGCGCTTGCTTTGACATCACTGAAGTAGACATGATAATAGTAGGGTCACAACACAAAGGAAGAACCCTGCCTGATCCAGTACGAATAATTGATGCCTCTTTTCAATTAATTGCATGGACTAATCAGATATGATCGTAAGAATGTCAGAGGAAATCGAAGTACTCTGAGAAAGCCTACAGGCTCAGTCTGTACGACCCGTTCGTATCAACGCCACTCAATTGTTCGCTGTAACTTCCCTTGGAAATGAAAATCAATTTCTGGGGCGAGGGCAAACTTGTTAGAGAGAAGGAACAAGGGGAACGACTTGTCTGCTGGCCAGTGGCGGATAACATCAATTACAGACGTTTGTACATACACAGGATTTAGACATAAAATGTTCTATCATTAAAAAGGAAGATATGTGCTGCTGTAACTAAGAGATGAGGCGTTAAGCGACTTGGAGGACTGACCATTTGCCACAAATGAAATTTCTGAAAAATTGTTGACGTCTGGCATCCTATTAATCTGAAAACTGACATAATAGTGAACACTAGCAGCGGTATTACTATGAATTCGGGGTCGTTCGTTTCACGCCTTTCATTCATAAAATTCTGATCAGCCAGACTACATGCATTAACAGAACGTTCGCTTATAAAGTTTCGGACAGAACAATTACAGAACTTCACCGTGTAGCCACTGACAAATACCCGTACAAAATCTTCGTCATTTATGTTCAGGCATTGTTTCTGTGAAACCTCGGATGAGGCAGGTTTTATTTGTAACAGCTAAGTTTCTCTTCCCATCCGCTGTTTATGGGGTACCCATCATATATCCATGTCTGAATTAGCCAACTTTTCTAACTGATCTCAAACTCTTGCTTCCAATTACTTAATTATATCATGAAATGTATGTAAATATGCTAAATCCATCTGCCTCAATGTGTAGGTGCTTGCGTCCTCTATTAAATTGTCAGTTTGTGCTTATATTTCACCTTTGTTTCCTGGGCATTAACAGTAATTCATCCATAGTGTTTTGCCAAGAGCAGGTGTTTCATTTCAAACCCAGCATTCTCCAGTCTTTCCTATTTTCTGCCTTCCTCTTAGTCTCCGCATATGATGCATATATCTTAATGTCGTCTATTCTGTGTATTAACAGTCATTAAATGTAATAGGCACAAAAATATTTGGTCATGAACATTATCAGGCACTTGTTGCTGCTTCTGATGCTGCTACTGCTATCGTTTCGGCGAATTAGCATAGTTACTTGAAAAAAAAAACCCTCAATAGTAATATGCGTTACAAGAGCGGTATGTTGACGTTTTCATGGTCGAGGAAAAGATTGAAAAAGCGAAACGTAGTTGAGCTTTTTTAATTTCCGAGAACATGAAAACAAACATACCGCTCGTGTATCGTACATTATTTTGTGCGAAGATCGTTTATTACATACCTGAAAGACGAATTTCTAATTAGTTGCAATGAAATCTCCATGTTGGTTTCTGTTTAATGACGGCAACTTCGGAAAACCAAAATATCTTTCTTCAACATTGTTGCTATAAAATGTTTTCTGTGTTTACTATATTGCAGCAGGCCGTGATATACGTCTGTCTTTTTTTTCCCCCAGTCTATAATGAGTCTGGAATCTTGTTGATTTTTTCACGGGTTCCTTAATGTTACTTGCATTACAAATGTAGTAACTTTTGTGGTGTTGTAGAGTTTACTTAATTTTTGCAAATATTTAAACACAATAATTAACAGTACAATTTAGGTGAAACTGCAGTGGTAAGTTTCCAATTTATAATTATTACTATATTGAACGTCTTTAAAAATAAAAGCCTAAAGCAGTAAAATGAATATGACGCTTAAGCGGTAAGAATAGGGAAATTGTTATGTGTGTTACGTTGGGAATACTGAATGTGGTATTTCACACTTACAGCGTATTGGTTCTGTGCAGAAAGCAAGCAAATACGCACGATCTCGCACAAAATACTTTTTGTTATCCTGGTTTATGTTTCTCCAGTTGCAGTTGTCACAAATAAAGTGTTGTATGAAGATCTTCCTGTATTCCGAAGCTATTAAACGTACCAATTAACGAGTGACACCCAACAAGAGTATATTCAGAGGCAGTGACGTGTCCGCGGTTGGCAGCACTGGGAGTCAGGCGTCGACAAGGTTACAGATAGATTCCTTTCCGCTGTTTTTATACATTAGACCGCATAGATTTGGCAGCTCGCTCCGTAGAGATGAAAGTCTCCTCATTCGCAAACATTTCCATGTCCTGCGAAGCGTAATAGCTCACAAGGAAGGCACTTCTCTTCGCTAAGTCACTTTTGAAATACTTGATTACAAAAATTAAACACACACAAAGAGAGAAAGTGACGACAAGTGTTCTGCTTTAGTGAGATGTATTTGATGAAGGGCATTTGGGCATTTCCCCAAATTGGTTAGGCTTCCCTGCCGTTCACCTTCCTCCTCCAATAGACTCTACAGTTTAATCAAGAATTAAACATCGCGTACAAGGGCAGGAAGAAATTCGCTTCGTGCGATAAGAAATTAAACGTTTCCAACGACTCTGAAAATCTTCTGGTTCACTATTCGATCCGACGCACGAGCCGCCACTGCACAGCAGTTGGTTACTAAGTGCTCCTCCGCAGCAGGAAAAGAATCCTCCAGTAACAGTCCTAGGGGAGGCATTAAGTAAGTCAGTTAATCATTTTTGTGTGATCCCACACTAACAAACCTCTCCTTCCCCTCGCCGCTATTTTAACAATCTGTCCGACCAACTGACACACCAGTAATGGCAGAGGTGACAGCTCACAACTTATGTAATTGATTAGCCTCATTTTCTATGCCTGCTTACGTGCACAGGGCAGATTAAGACATCTAACACTGATTTTCAGTCCGCAATTTCTTTACCCTTAGCCCTAATTGTTGGCAAGAGGGATCACTTGCGCGTATCACAGATTCTGCTCCCTTCAAAACTGCACAATTTTACAAATGATCATACAAAGCTCTGGATACATTCCTCACAACGCTACTGTAGGCCTAGAATATTCACTCGCACTAGTCTCGCTGTCTTCTCCGTATCTGGAGCTCCCGTCATTTCGTATCGTGAATTTGTCATACGCAGGGAAATCTTTGAGATTCGTATCTCACGAGGAAACTGTTAATGAGCTCATATCGAAACATCTCCTCAAACTGCATACACTGTTACAACTCTACAGCAGATGGATATAAAAATAGCTGCTAATATCATAGCTGCTTGTAACAAACAACGGGGCAGAGAGTGGCAGATTAGCTCCTGTAGTCCCTACGAGCTAGAATAATAGTCTGTAGAGCGGCTGTTGCACCGCCACATTTGAAGAAAATTGAAAGCGCGTCCCCCATTTTTAAGAGGCCAAAACGTGACGATAAGTGTGGGTTGAGTCGAGTAGATTGTCATATTTAGTTTACATGGATCAGTTCAAGTGAAGTCAAAAAGTGGACTTGCGTGCTAATAACTTAATCTAATCTAAAATACAAGATTTATGTACAGGAGGCACACTTCACGCTATTTAATCGCACTATTATGTCCGTAAGTAAGACAATGAAAGCAGACGAAACACGTTATACAACAGATTAGGCTATATTGGAATTATGTAACCTGAATATATAAAAGCACAGTGTGGAACGACAAATATATGTGGTACCTAAGAGGTTACGTCCAATTTCGGCTTCCCCTTCAAAATTTTCTAGAGTTCCTTTAGTGGAGCAGCGTAACCCGGAGTGAGACTAGTGGCCAACAGGCTTGGAGCTCACATATTTAGTTTTGTACAGCCCCCAACCCCTTGCAAGGACGCGTTTTGGGTACCTTTTAAATTTGTCCTCCCAATTCTCTTTCGATTTTTCGATTTTCGACAAATATAGGCTATGTTGGAACACACCCTACACAAGTAGCAATGTAAAAATATAAACATGGAACACACTATATAAATAAAATGATGTAAAATTAGAAATATAAAACATGCTATGAGCGACACAGTGTAGAATTGGAGCTAAGAAGCAAAGGTTTATAATTAGAGCTATGTGGAGTTGAGCTATGGGAGGAGGTTTCAAGTACATGTAAGAGGACGAAACGCACACGATATAAAACAATGCTATGGAGAATTCACTCAGCACAACATTAAGTAAATGCAACTGAAACTGTGAAGCAGTGACTGACTATAAATGGCAGAACCGCGACTTGCTTTCCGCCTTTTCCACGTGTACACACATACAAGAGAAAGAGCAGCACCGGGACTTCCAGTTACTCTATCTTGTAATCTTATATCCACAGACAGTGCAGTGGTGTATTCCTAAAGAAAAAAAGTGTCCTGGCTCTGGGATTTCGATAATGCAGGCAGTACTTGTCATCGTCACCGCATGGGTTCGAGTCTAGACAAAACAAATGCTACATTTCATGACCCATTGTAAATTATTATTATTATTATTATTATTATTATTATTATTATTATTATTATTATTATTTAGCAGGAAGTAGCAGCAGTACGTGCAAGTGCAGATATTGGTGAATTTGTCCTTTCTAATACCTTTAACTTCAACATGTTTAAGTATTTATAATTTTGCTTTATGTGGTATACCTTTTATTTAACTGAATTTTCTCATCAGAAGTAATTGCTAAATTACTATAATTTGGTTTAAGAGACCATTACTTGCTTTCAGTCATCTCATGATTCATTTATTTTTAGGATTCAGTAATCAAAATCTTTGTGATAATAAACCTCTTTATTATACATACAATAATTGTTTGAATTAGTAAGAATTGTATGGTGTGCAACAGATCTGCTTCCTTACAGTTTCGGCCAAGACATGAAAAAAAAAAAAAAAAAAAAACCGGATTACTCTGTCTGAAATTTCGGTTTATTGATATTCACTTATGAAATACGAAAATTCGAAAACGATCTCTTTTTTTTTACATTTGGGAATTTAATTGAAGTGAATTTTTATGGCAGGCAGAGTAACTATCTCATGCCCCCATGTTTTATATTGCTACCAGTGCACTTCATTAGAACCAGGTACCCAGCTTCGAAGCCGTTAGCCCTGTGAACTTACAGTATATTTATTTTCCCCTATTATCATATTATAGGACTAGCCGTGCCCGTGCGCTCCGCTGCACCTGTTAGAAATAAATATAAAGTAATTGAACGGACGTTTGATCCAGGGAACAACTTTTACAACAGCGCAAGATAATCCGCTTCGCTCATTACCCAATTTTTTTTGCATTGCATTTATTGCATATATATTTTATGTATTTTAACACGATTCAATTGAGCATAGTTAAAATATGAATTATACAATAATGGATTGCTAAGCTAACGTACTATTACTGCATACTAAATCAATACACTCTCGTTGTTCGTTTATTCTCTGAGATTAAAATGAGTGTACATAAATATTATTTTAAGAAATACAGAAAACGAATGTACAAAATAGCCTATCAAATTTTCTATGCATAAGAAGCTATTTTAATCTTACCTGTCCTCGATTTATTCAGATGTTACTGTAATAACATTATAGCATTATGTCCATCTAGAGAAACTACACTTTCCAATGGTGAAATAATAATTAATTATACAAATCGGTTAATTTAGCTTCTGATATTACTTCATACAAACACAGAAACATTCTCTGTAGGCTATGTTTAATAGCTTTCGATTGTTGATGTCCAAGGCCCCTGTTTCGATTGTTGTTGTCCAAGGCCCCTTATAGACGAAGTCATTTGTTCTTAATTCATTGCACTGTCTTAGATGGCGTTATTTTAATTTTTTAAACTCATTTATCTCATTAAATATCAGTCCTATCAAAATTTTGTAAAGACTAAAACTTATCGGAAATCATTTTTAAAGAAACTTTTGTTATGTAACATTTTTCACAAAAATCAATAATAAGCGAGATATTTCAATTTATTTAATTCAGGCCCCCTTATAACCCCCCTTTTAAATAAAGTATTTTGAATGCCATATAGCCTAAAATCTAAGTTACAACGAACTTAATTTATATTCCAATTTTCATATAAATCGGTTCAGCCATTATTGCGTGAAAAGGTAACAAACATACAGACATACAAACAAAAATTTCAAAAATGCGATTTCCGGTTTCAGGGTGGTTAATTATATATGTTAGGACCAATTATTTTTGGAAAATCGAAAATTACCAGAAAAATTTCGGCTACAGATTTATTATTAGTATAGATTATCTAAGAAATTAGCAAGTTCTTTGTGATAGTAGAAAAGAAAGAGTGGGGGAAGGGAAGTGGTCCGTGGTCCAGAAAACGATCACGTAACAATCCACACAATGGTATGTATAGGATGCCAGACGTATATCACTAACAGGTACCATGAAGCGTACAAGGCGAAATACAGGTGGATCAAAAGAATTTCGACACCAGTCTATTACCTATAATAGGCTACTGTAATTAAGTTTTGTATTTGAGAGGAAGCACTGCAATCTATTACGCTTAGACTCGGCCCGGCTTCACCCATCCCTAGACCAGTCAGTCCCTTCCGTGCGCTCGGAGTGCTGTGGATATCGAACACGATGACCATGATAGAGAAACTCGAGACCCCCGAGAAAAAACCCAACTGCGACCTCGTCCGCCACAGCTGCACTATGGATTTTTACCGCAACCGGGACCCAGAGCGCCTGTGATCCTCCTAGACGCAAGACGTCCTGCAAGTCTGTTGAAACCCACAGTTTTCTATTTTCCAGATTCATCATACGTGTTTGAATTAATTTGTCATTAACATTAAACTCATGTTTCTTTGTGTTGACATGGTAATGAACAGTAAATTATCCCCCCCCCCACAACTTACAGTATACCGTATTTACTCGCTTATTAAACCCTCCTCGCATACGAGTATGAGACTTCGCCTCTACTTTAAGAGTGAAATGTAAAATATATAATATCCGCATATTAGACACCACCGACATAATACAATACAAGGCTCTAGGTTCCGAATTCCTGCCTGAGACTTACCGACATATGTAGGCTACAATACAAGACTCTAGGTTCCGAATTCCTGCCTGAGACTTACCGACATATGTAGGCTACAATAAAAGACTCTAGGTTCCGAATTCCTGCCTGAGACTTACCGACATATGTAGGCTACAATAAAAGACTCTAGGTTCCGAATTCCTGCCTGAGACTTACCGACATATGTAGGCTACAATAAAAGACTCTAGGTTCCGAATTCCTGCCTGTGACTTACCGACATATGTAGGCTACAATAAAAGACTCTAGGTTCCGAATTCCTGCCTGTGACTTACCGACATATGTAGGCTACAATAAAAGACTCTAGGTTCCGAATTCCTGCCTGAGACTTACCGACATATGTAGGCTACAATAAAAGACTCTAGGTTCCGAATTCCTGCCTGAGACTTACCGACATATGTAGGCTGCAATAAAAGACTCTAGGTTCCGAATTCCTGCCTGAGATTTACAGACATATGTAGGCTACAATAAAAGACTCTAGGTTCCGAATTCCTGCCTGAGACTTACCGACATATGTAGGCTACAATAAAAGACTCTAGGTTCCGAATTCCTGCCTGTGACTTACCGACATATGTAGGCTACAATAAAAGACTCTAGGTTCCGAATTCCTGCCTGAGACTTACCGACATATGTAGGCTACAATAAAAGACTCTAGGTTCCGAATTCCTGCCTGAGATTTACCGACATATGTAGGCTACAATAAAAGACTCTAGGTTCCGAATTCCTGCCTGAGACTTACCGACATATGTAGGCTACAATAAAAGACTCTAGGTTCCGAATTCCTGCCTGTGACTTACCGACATATGTAGGCTACAATAAAAGACTCTAGGTTCCGAATTCCTGCCTGAGACTTACCGACATATGTAGGCTACAATAAAAGACTCTAGGTTCCGAATTCCTGCCTGAGATTTACCGACATATGTAGGCTACAATAAAAGACTCTAGGTTCCGAATTCCTGCCTGAGACTTACCGACATATGTAGGCTACAATAAAAGACTCTAGGTTCCGAATTCCTGCCTGAGATTTACCGACATATGTAGGCTACAATAAAAGACTCTAGGTTCCGAATTCCTGCCTGAGACTTACCGACATATGTAGGCTACAATAAAAGACTCTAGGTTCCGAATTCCTGCCTGTGACTTACCGACATATGTAGGCTACAATAAAAGACTCTAGGTTCCGAATTCCTGCCTGAGACTTACCGACATATGTAGGCTGCAATAAAAGACTCTAGGTTCCGAATTCCTGCCTGAGATTTACCGACATATGTAGGCTACAATAAAAGACTCTAGGTTCCGAATTCCTGCCTGAGACTTACCGACATATGTAGGCTACAATAAAAGACTCTAGGTTCCGAATTCCTGCCTGTGACTTACCGACATATGTAGGCTACAATAAAAGACTCTAGGTTCCGAATTCCTGCCTGAGACTTACCGACATATGTAGGCTACAATAAAAGACTCTAGGTTCCGAATTCCTGCCTGAGATTTACCGACATATGTAGGCTACAATAAAAGACTCTAGGTTCCGAATTCCTGCCTGAGACTTACCGACATATGTAGGCTACAATAAAAGACTCTAGGTTCCGAATTCCTGCCTGTGACTTACCGACATATGTAGGCTACAATAAAAGACTCTAGGTTCCGAATTCCTGCCTGAGACTTACCGACATATGTAGGCTACAATAAAAGACTCTAGGTTCCGAATTCCTGCCTGAGATTTACCGACATATGTAGGCTACAATAAAAGACTCTAGGTTCCGAATTCCTGCCTGAGACTTACCGACATATGTAGGCTACAATAAAAGACTCTAGGTTCCGAATTCCTGCCTGTGACTTACCGACATATGTAGGCTACAATAAAAGACTCTAGGTTCCGAATTCCTGCCTGAGACTTACCGACATATGTAGGCTACAATAAAAGACTCTAGGTTCCGAAATCCTGCCTGAGATTTACCGACATATGTAGGCTGCAATAAAAGACTCTAGGTTCCGAATTCCTGCCTGAGATTTACCGACATATGTAGGCTACAATAAAAGACTCTAGGTTCCGAATTCCTGCCTGAGACTTACCGACATATGTAGGCTACAATAAAAGACTCTAGGTTCCGAATTCCTGCCTGAGACTTTCGCATAATAATGTACATTATCAATCACAAATGATAACTAAGCATAAAAAATGTTGTACGTGCCAATTTCTTTGAAAATCATTTTTAAAAAAAGAAACCTATGTCCCTGGCTCAATTCACTGAGAAAAATTTTATTTAAAACTTAGCTTCTCCCGTAGATGTGCAAAACGTAGCCTAATTTAATTTAATTTATTGGTCTGACCCAATATTTTGGGTTTGCACTGCGACACAGAATAGCTCACAATAAAATTTAAAATGAAAAATTATATAAACAGGTTTCAGACAAAAGTGATTAAGACATAAGAAAAAAAATGGAACCAAGTGTTAAATTGAATGTACGCCATAAAGATTCTGACGAAATATCGCTACAGAAAGTTTTATAATGGTGGTGACGATGGCATCTTGAAGATCTCTCGTCAGCTTGTATTTTTCCCTTCACTTTACAAAGGCTTTCGGAATGGTGCCTCTCGCTCCGAAGAAGAGACCGGTAACTGTGATTTTTTCTATGTTGTATTTCGCTGATAGGTACTGAATCGTGGGCTCGTAGATTTTCTTTTTCTCTTCGTTCACTTCAGATGGTTGAGTGCTGAGAATTCAAATCTGATCGTAGGATGAATTATTTCGACTGTCTGCTTATTACTATTTATAGCTATGATATCGATCCTACGATTGCTCCCACCATCAGCAATACAATGAACTTCCTCGTGAACGTCTAGATTTTTGGATCGAAGTGCATCTGCGATCACAGAGGCATACATTACTAGCTGTGTTCTGCGGTTTGTCTACAGTCTACAGTCTTCAAAAACTCATGGAAACATCGCAAAGTAAAACTCGCTTCCGAAACCATCCTGTCCCGTTGTCCTGCTACTTCTCCCACTGTTTCAGCTCTTTTTGTCTGTTTACCCTTAAACTACCTACTATACTGTCTGTCCCATTATAGTTCTTCCGTTGTCACAGCACAAATTCCCTTTCCCCTTCTACTGATGGTATCGGTCTTCGCATAACGTACTTCAGAGAAGAAGATCAGTGTCAGGTGATTTAAATTGGATGCGACTTACTTCACGGAGAAGATGTATTGGCACGTTTAAACTAATTTCTATATTTAGGCTACTGTTACCTAACTTTATTTCCTTACTGCTCTTTTTTTTTCCATAATGATGCACATATAAGATTCCCCATAATTTTTTTGCACACGTCTACTTATGTTTGAACAAGAACTTAGGTACTCCTGCACTCAATTCACTCACCTCCCATGCGTAGCGCGGGTCGATGGGCTCCGGGGTCCACTTGCCCAGAAAGGGGCCGTAGCGGGCGCCCCGCGAGACGTGCTGCCTCGTCCACACTCCCGAGCCGGGGTCTCTGAGCTCGAGCTCCGGCGGCACGGGCAGCGCCGGGAGGAGGTCGTGGGGGGGACGCAGCCTCACCTCGCCCTCCGCGGCCAGCAGAGGCGGCGCCATCGTCAGCGGGTCCTCCATGGACTCGTCGGCTGCCGCCACGGGGTCGCCCTCGTCACTGCTGCCTGCACAGCAAACAGTTAGCAACTGAGTCTGGTTATAGCAAACAGTACAGAGTGTGCTGAATTATAAATTACGGTGCAGACTATATTGAAAAATTCCATAGGATTTGAAGGAGTAAATTATGGCCCACCATTAACAACTGTTTCAATCGGAAATTTAGTTCAAGATTATCTCAATAACCTGGAGAACATAGCAAAAAGTTATGTTCACCTGCCAACTGTGTACATAGTGAGGCAACCCTGCTAGAAACTTCTCGTTGCCTCGGGATTCGAGCGCGCGTCCGGCAGATGGGTGGGCGCGCGGGGAGGAAGGCGGCGCGGGAGAAGAGACGAGCTCCGCGGAGCGTTGTGCGGGGTTCGGAGGGAAAGAGAAAACCAACTGCGGCGCGAGGTGAAGGGGGAGAAGAAGCAGCGTGACAGATTATTCCCGAAAAAGAATCGTCCAGAAACAGAAACGTCGAGAATGTGTAATGTGGCAATAAATAGAAGACGCGAAGAAGTCCAGTTCAGTTTTTGGACAGCAAGCCAGTCAGTCGTCTGTGGAGTGCAATAACGAATACTGTGTTGCTGTGTGGAGTGGAAATCCCATTGTTGATAGGAGTGTTTAAATTCATTTATAGAAAGTGATTGTTGTGACAATAAAAGCTACATTATTGTTTTGAATTAGACAATAATCTACCAAGAAAACACCTGCTCAGAATTGCTGTTTATATTATTTAAATGGGGTTAAATGTTTTTGTAAATTTTAAGACACGGAGTTCTATTCAAAGATAAAAAGTATGAGATAAAAACTTCCAGACTGAGGCGCGTACTTCATCAAGAGCGAATAATTTAAACATTCAAAACGGAGGAATATCATCTATAAGAAATAATCGAAAATATCCAAAACAGAGTCATGTTGCTCAGAGCAAATAATATAAAACATTCAAAATAAGTCCTACCACCTAGAAAATAATTTAAAATGTCTAAACTGGAGGCATGCCGCCCAGAGAAAATTAAACAAAACATCCAAAAGGAGACATGCCATGCAGAGGAAATTGAAAATATAAAAAAATGAGGCACGTCGCCTAGAAGTAATGTACAAAATACCCGAAAAGGATGAACGTCATCCAGCGATTAAAATATTAAACAGAAGGGGCACATAATGCACAGAAAATGATTTTAAACGTCTAGGAAGAAAAGACTTCCCATCCAGTTGATATAATTTAACACACTTGCTTGCTGTATCTTGAAGTCACGATGGTTTCATCCATCATCTTGATTTTTCACTGACGAGCCCCCAATGGCCAAACAGTGATAATAGCTTAGCAGTAGCCTACTAGGATTATAATTAAGTTCCTCTAATCTTATGCGACTCTCAACTGACCAACGTTCTGCTTCACGGGTTTATTTTTCTATTTGCACACCGGTTGTGGTCACCATCTAACTATAAACAAGGAAGTAATACAGTTGGCATAATAACTTACTATCAATGTACAATTTCGTTACTATTTTTAAAACCTTTCAGAATTTAAAACTATTTTTCTTAACGGGAGTAGGAATTGTTGAAAGAAAGAACATATGAAAGCTTAACTGAAAATTCTAAAATATAAGCTATCGACCCAAGATAAATTTGGCACAGATACGTAGATGACATACTAATACTATACAAAGGAAACAAAATACACATCTAAAACCTACATCAACTCATAAACAAAATATACCCAAAGCTACACTACACATTAGAAATTGAAAACAATAAACCCATAAATTTTCTACACATCACAATAACAAAAGTAGACAACAAACACACAGTCAAAGTATACAGGAAACTCACAACAACAACAACAACAACAACAACACACATACACAGCACATCCAACCACCCCACACAACACAAACAAGCTGCATTCCGAACAATGGTACACAGACTACTCAACATACGAATGAACCAACAGGATTACAACGAAGAGCTGAACACAATCAAATACATAGCACAAGAAAACGGATACAACCCTAACATAATAGACAACATAATACGTAAGACAAAACAAAACCACAAAAAACAGAAGAATACAACACAAACACAAGAACACAAAAAATACATCACACTAAACATACGAAAACAAAAACACACAGAAAATTGCAACCTCATTCAAGAAATTAAATTATAACATCGGATACAGAACAAATAACACTCTACAAAAACATCTCAACACACAAACAACACAAACAAACAAATACAACCACACAGGCGTATACGAACTCAAATGTAACACCTGCAACAACTTCTACATAGGACAGACAGGCAGATCGTTTCAAACACGTTACAAAGAACACATCACAGCCATAACAACATTACAAAACACCTCCACATATGCAGAACACATCACAAATACCAATCACACCTACAGAGACATCAACACAGACATGGAAATATTGCACATCCAACCAAAAAGCCAGAAACTAAACACACTAGAACAATATGAAATATACAGACACACGAAAACACACCCCAACGATATTCTCAACACACAACTCAATTTCAAAACACATACACTCTTTGACTCTACACTACGAACGCACCCACACAGGAAACAAGAGGCGCCAAGACCAACAACGACCAGTTCCGAAGATGACCGAAAATAGGTCGAAACATGTTAACAAGGTAAGTTAATATTTAACACAAGAAAGTACTTATCATACATATTCCGAAATAAATTTGTTGTTAGAATATCTTAAGAGTGTTAGTTGGGAGACCGGAGGGAAAAATACCTTTAGGGAGGCCGAGACGTAGATGGGAAGATAATATTAAAATGGATTTGAGGGAGGTGGGGTATGATGATAGAGACTGAATTAATCTTGCACAGGATAGGGACCGCTAGCGGGCTTATATGAGGGCGGCAATGAACCTTCGGGCTCCTTAAAAGCCATTTGTAAGTAAGTAAGTTAGAATATCTTATTTCGGAGAAGCAGGCCTATGCGTTTTTCCAAAATAATACAGATTCATTTACACTAGACGAAAATTTTAAACACGAAACTAAAATCTAAACTAGAAATGCACACAGCAGGAAAGGGAGACAAGCAATAATTGCACAAAAACTGACTTCAGCCATGAATTCTCGCCTGTACAATTATCTTGGAAAGAAAGACGAAAACCTTTGAATCGCCACTTTATGCTATTTTTGTACTCAATGGAACTTGCTCTCAAATACGAATTCTGACATTTCGTGAGCTACTCTCCAGATCTGATTTATTGAATGCATTCAGCAGTTACACAGACCGCAGATATTAAAACAAAGGACAGCCGAAATGCGTGTCAACACTTTTCTTTATCAAGGACACTGAAAATATTTTTGTCAAAGTATTAACCTTCACTGTCATACGCGTATTTTGAACATTTCGTAGGCTAGACTAGATTACGCCGACTTCACAAAATTTCTGATCCTTAACGGTTAACAGTAATGAACTTTACAGTATATCCTAAAACAACTACAGCACCTATGTTGTTTTCGCATAAGTTGAAAGGCGTCTGTCAAAGATATTAGGCTATGTTCATCCACAGAATATTACAGACTTCAACACTGTTTGAGCTCTTTATGTAACAATAAAAAATTGCTGTAGGGTATGTAGTTCATGTGACGTCACATTTCTGAAAATAACCTTCATATTCAAAGCATGAACTAAAATATTTGAAATTCGTAATTGGCACATGCAATATAGTCATCGCACGAATAATAAACCTGAACGAACGTTTCCAACAGCTTACTCGATAAGGTGAATTGCTAGTTTTTTTAGTATGTTATTTTACGACGCTTTATCAACATCTTAGGTTATTTAGCGTCTGAATGAGATGAAGGTGATAATGTCGGTGAAATGAGTCCGGGGTCCAGCACCGAAAGTTACCCAGCATTTGCTCATATTGGGTTGAGGGAAAACCCCGGAAAAAACCTCAACCAGGTAACTTGCCCCGACCGGGAATCGAACCCGGGCCACCTGGTTTCGCGGCCAGACGTGCTAACCGTTACTCCACAGGTGTGGATGAATTGCTAGTGTATGTTATAGTTTTCATTTAGAGGAAAACTATAAAATTACAACAGGCAATGCTTCGGCTCAATGATCAAAGCAACAGGTTCACATCTCCACGAGGCTGAGAAATACACGCTCTTCAGTACAGTGAGGTATCACATCTGACCACCTACTATTCCAAATAAATACAATATAATGTGCAACAACGTTACTCATCTGCTATATAGTCACGCATCCATTTACAGTGACGTCATAGTGCACACGGCCGATACGAATAGCCTGCATTAGCCGTAGTTTTATCATAAATCATGCGCTGCCCCCCCCCCGCACAGGATGCGCCCCCCCCCCTTCATGCAGGTGTCCCGGCAATGTTTGTATTGCAAGCCACATTAATGTCCAACTCCATATTGACATTGGGAAGCCAACTTCTTATCAATGTACAACTTCGAGAGATCGATTGCAATGTCAATAATTCGATTAATTTTAGACTCGCAATGTCGAATGAACACTGGGAGGACGGCGACCCTATTTTCCACGGACAAAGTTACTCATAGTTAGTCGGTAGACAAAAGTTGGCGAACTTCGTACGTAAACAGATGGATTATGACATTGAGTGATGAAAACGATCTGGCATGAGCGAGAAATCCCTGTGCACCATTATCTGCACCGTAACAAGTGACTGTTACGCTCCTGCGCCAATGAACCAATGGAGTGTAAAAATCTATCCAGTTTTAACCAATCAAAGTCAATTATCAACTGAAATCTTGTCGAGACAATTCTGTCGGTAAACTGGTCTACGCAGCTGGTTTCTTATGGGTGAATGATGAACAGTGAAGTACCGGCATTTGTTAAATATCTGATGCTAAGTACCTAGACCAGCGGTGACCAAAACGGGTGTCGTGATTACATCGTGTAATCACAGACATTCATACTGGTAAGGGGAGTTTCCTGTACATTGCTCTCTGTCTCGCCCACGTACTGAAGGTAAACAGTGTCGGTACCATGTCGCTCTACAAATTCTGTCTCTAGCAGGAACAGAAGGTTTCGTACAGAATGGGAAGAGGAAATTATTCGGTGTTCTGTCCGAGAAAATGTAATATGTTGCTTTGCTCAACGGTTCAATTAGTAGTAGTATGTAGAAGGGCATTACGCTGAATACACAGGCATAACAGGTATTATTATTATTATTATTATTATTATTATTATTATTATTATTATTATTATTATATTATTTATCAGCAAGTGTTACCATAATTGTTATATACGTACCTGAATATATAGACCTACATCTTCCCTTGAAGGATAAAATAATTACTAGACTACCCTATATCTCCATTTTAATTTGTTTTAATCTTTTGATGACAATTATCAGTTATTTATCAGCAAGTGTTACCATAATTGTTATATACGTACCTGAATATATAGGCCTACATCTTCCCTTGAAGGATAAAATAATTACTAGACTACCCTATATCTCCATTTTAATTTTTTTTAATCTTTTGATGACAATTATCAGTTATTTATCAGCAAGTGTTACCATAATTGTTATATACGTACCTGAATATATAGGCCTACATCTTCCCTTGAAGGATAAAATAATTACTAGACTACCCTATATCTCCATTTTAATGTGTTTTAATCTTTTGATGACAATTATCAGTTGTTTATCAGCAAGTGTTACCATAATTCTTATATACGTACCTGGATATTTAGGCCTACATCTTCCCTTGAAGGATAAAATAATTACTAGACTACCCTATATCTCCATTTTAATTTGTTTTATTCTTTTGATGACAATTATCAGTTATTTATCAGCAAGTGTTACCATAATTCTTATATACGTACCTGAATATATAGGCCTACATCTTCCCTTGAAGGATAAAATAATTACTAGACTACCCTATATCTCCATTTTAATTTGTTTTAATCTTTTGATGACAATTATCAGTTATTTATCAGCAAGTGTTACCATAATTGTTATATACGTACCTGAATATATAGGCCTACATCTTCCCTTGAAGGATAAAATAATTACTAGACTACCCTATATCTCCATTTTAATTTGTTTTAATCTTTTGATGACAATTATCAGTTATTTATCAGCAAGTGTTACCATAATTGTTATATACGTACCTGAATATATAGGCCTACATCTTCCCTTGAAGGATAAAATAATTACTAGACTACCCTTTATCTCCATTTTAATGTGTTTTAATCTTTTGATGACAATTATCAGTTGTTTATCAGCAAGTGTTACCATAATTCTTATATACGTACCTGGATATTTAGGCCTACATCTTCCCTTGAAGGATAAAATAATTACTAGACTACCCTATATCTCCATTTTAATTTGTTTTATTCTTTTGATGACAATTATCAGTTATTTATCAGCAAGTGTTACCATAATTCTTATATACGTACCTGAATATATAGGCCTACATCTTCCCTTGAAGGATATAATAATTACTAGACTACCCTATATCTCCATTTTAATGTGTTTTAATCTTTTGATGACAATTATCAGTTGTTTATCAGCAAGTGTTACCATAATTCTTATATACGTACCTGAATATATAGGCCTACATCTTCCCTTGAAAAATAAAATAATTACTAGACTACCCTATATCTCCATTTTAAATTGTTTTAATCTTTTGATGACAATTATCAGTTGTTTATCAGCAAGTGTTACCATAATTCTTATATACGTACCTGAATATATAGGCCTACATCTTCCCTTGAAAAATAAAATAATTACTAGACTACCCTATATCTCCATTTTAATGTGTTTTAATCTTTTGATGACAATTATCAGTTGTTTATTAGCAAGTGTTACCATAATTCTTATATACGTACCTGAATATATAGGCCTACATCTTCCCTTGAAAAATAAAATAATTACTAGACTACCCTATATCTCCATTTTAAATTGTTTTAATCTTTTGATGACAATTATCAGTTATTTATCAACAAGTGTTACCATAATTCTTATATACGTACCTAAATTTATAGACCTATATCTTCCCTTGAAGGATAAAATAATTACTAGACTACCCTATATCTCCATTTTAAATTGTTTTAATCTTTTGATGACAATTATCAGTTATTTATCAGCAAGCGTTACCATAATTCTTATATACGTACCTGAATATATAGGCCTACATCTTCCCTTGAAGGATAAAATAATTACTAGACTACCCTATATCTTCATTTTAATTTGTTTTAATCTTTTGATGACAATTATCAGTTATTTATCAGCAAGTGTTACCATAATTCTTATATACGTACCTGGATATTTAGGCCTACATCTTCCCTTGAAGGATAAAATAATTACTAGACTACCCTATATCTCCATTTTAATTTGTTTTAATCTTTTGATGACAATTATCAGTTATTTATCAGCAAGTGTTACCATAATTGTTATATACGTACCTGAATATATAGGCCTACATCTTCCCTTGAAGGATAAAATAATTACTAGACTACCCTATATCTTCATTTTAATTTGTTTTAATCTTTTGATGACAATTATCAGTTATTTATCAGCAAGTGTTACCATAATTCTTATATACGTACCTGAATATATAGGCCTACATCTTCCCTTGAAGGATAAAATAATTACTAGACTACCCTATATCTCCATTTTAAATTGTTTTAATCTTTTGATGACAATTATCAGTTATTTATCAGCAAGTGTTACCATAATTCTTATATACGTACCTGAATATATAGGCCTACATCTTCCCTTGAAGGATAAAATAATTACTAGACTACCCTATATCTCCATTTTAATTTGTTTTAATCTTTTGATGACAATTATCAGTTATTTATCAGCAAGTGTTACCATAATTGTTATATACGTACCTGAATATATAGGCCTACATCTTCCCTTGAAGGATAAAATAATTACTAGACTACCCTATATCTCCATTTTAATTTGTTTTAATCTTTTGATGACAATTATCAGTTATTTATTAGTTATTGATTTAATAATAATAATAATAATAATAATAATAATAATAATAATAATAATAATAATAATAATAACAATAATATAGAGCAACTGATTGAATATCACGTGCTAGTGTAGTAATGAAACGAGCTATTAATCTCCAAGAACTGAAATCAGCCTTCCATCATCGTCATGAAGAGAAAGATGACATAAATAAATGTAAGGAAGCCAGTTATCTAGTAGCGAACGAAATAGCCCGTTCTCTTAAGCCTTCCAACGGAGGAGAGTTTTATAAAAGCATAATGATCAAGGTGGTTGAAATAATTTGTCCAATGAAAGTTGTTAATTAATTTTGACTACATAATCGACTATTGATCAGATTTTTTGTATTCGACAGATAATGGAGAAAAAATGGGAGTATAAGGGTAAGGTACATCAGTTATTCATAGATTCCAAAAAGGCATATGACTCGGTTAAGAGGGAAGTATTATATGATATTCTTATTGAATTTGGTATTCCCAAGAAACTAGTTCGATTAATTAAAATGTGTCTCAGTGAAACTTACAGCAGAGTCCGTATAGGTCAGTTTCTATCTGATGCTTTTCCATTTCACTGCGGGCTAAAGCAGGGAGATGCACTATCACCTTTACGTTTTAACTTCGCTCTAGAATATGCCATTAGGAAAGTTCAGGATAACAGGCAGGGTTTGGAATTGAACGGGTTACATCAGCTTCTTGTCTATGTGGATGACGTGAATATGTTAGGAGAAAATACACAAACGATTAGGGAAAACACGGAAATTTTACTTGAAGCAAGTAAAGCGATCGGTTTGGAAGTGAATCCCGAAAAGACTAAGTATATGATTATGTCTCGTGACCAGAATATTGTACGAAATGGAAATATAAAAATTGGAGGTTTATCCTTCGAAGAGGTGGAAAAATTCAAATATCTTGGAGAAACAGTAACAAATATAAATGACACTCGGGAGGAAATTAAACGCAGAATAAATGTGGGAAATGCGTGTTATTATTCGGTTGAGAAGCTCTTATCATCCAGTCTGCTGTCCAAAAATCTGAAAGTTAGAATTTATAAAACAGTTATATTACCGGTTGTTCTGTATGGTTGTGAAACTTGGACTCTCACTCTGAGAGAGGAACATAGGTTAAGGGTGTCTGAGAATAAGGTGCTTAGGAAAATATTTGGGGCTATGCGGGATGAAGTTACAGGAGAATGGAGAAAGTTACACAACACAGAACTGCACGCATTGTATTCTTCACCTGACATAGTCTAACTAGGAACATTAAATCCAGACGTTTGAGATGGGCAGGGCATGTAGCACGTATGGGCGAATCCAGAAATGCATATAGTGTGTTAGTTGGGAGACCGGAGGGAAAAAGACCTTTAGGGAGGCCGAGACGTAGATTGGAGGATAATATTAAAATGGATTTGAGGGAGATGGGGTATGATGATAGAGACTGGATTAATCTTGCACAGGATAGGGACCACTGGCGGGCTTATGTGAGGGCGGAAATGAACCTTCGGGTTCCTTAAAAGCCATTTGTAAGTAAGTAAGATATCCAGAAGAGAATTCAGGAAATTTCTGATTGTGGTCAGGAGGAATATTTAAAAAAGCAAGAAAATGACAGTAGTGACATTACTGATATAGCAAAGCTTGCGATTTTTATTAGCGGGTTGATGAGGAACTCAATGTTAGTGCACGAACCACCACTGGCTGTAGTTTTCATGCCATGCACCTCTCCCCCGTCTCTTTACTTCGTAGACTGTCTCTCGCGTGCAATCACTGCCGTTCGACTTTTGGTCGCCGCTGACCTAGCCCTATGTTAATTTATCATAGTGAGCAGTACGAAGCCGTGGTTATCGAAAGAAAAATGAAGAAGGTAAACGTGCTGTAAGAATACTCAATGAGGCAGTAGAGCAAGTTCACAGCTTCAAATACTTGGGTTGTAGAATAGGCAGTAATATGAGCTGCTGCCAGGAAGTCAAAAGGAGGATAGCAATGGCAAAGGAAGCTTTTAATAGAAAAAGGAGGATCTTCTGCGGATCTCTGAAAAAAAAATTAAGAAAGAAACTAGTGAAGTGCTTTGTGTGGAGTGTAGCATTGTATGGGGCAGAAACATGGACATTACAACGAAGTGACGAGAAGCGACTAGGAGTCAAATTGTATCGATATAACATGTGCATGCAAACTATGTGAAACACACCTGTAAGTAATTCTGAATTAATAAGGCTAGTCATTTATACACCATTAGCACAGAGAAGAAAAATCCCATTGTGTCTAAAAAATAAATTAGTTCATAATTATGAAGCCAAGCTTGGAGATTTTTCTCGTCTGTGGTTTAAGAACATGTAAAATTGGTTGCCATGGCCTACCCAATATAAAACCTTTTTCCTGGTTTAATGTATTGATTTCTATGGCCAACCTAACTATGAGTTTCCAAAAGCCTCATTTTCTAGCTAGGACGCTGGTCTTGACTCCACGACGCTCGGCTATTGTGGATTTGTCCGACTGATGCTATTAATAGGCCTAAGTATTCCATGCAATTACTTATGTGCTTCAAATGTTTTGCCTACCGTTCCACTGAAGTTTTTACAATCTTTTTTGTTTTATGTTTTTTTCCGAGTGCTTTACTTGACTTCAGCAATTAGTTTCTTATATACACAATAGCCAATTAAAATCTTTGCTCGGTCGTTCGGATTAGTCCAACAGAGTAGGACTCTCCTATCTGCCCCGATGACAGAACCTGTAGTATGTGCTTCGAAACGTTGGGAATGTCAAGTTCCACGGCGGGATACCAAAAGCCTAATTCTAATGTGTACTTTGTTTCGGCGTATCATTTGGTGCTTCCTCACACTGTGCTGGCTGCACTCGATCCCGGTATCGCCAAGCAGTGCTTCATTTGATGTATCTTCCCTATTTAAAGTTACGAACTATTTATTATTGGAGTAGGCCTATTACAGACTAATCAAAGCAATGCATTCTATCATTACTGACTACAACGTTACAGACACAGCGGGAAAAGCATGGAGAGCATTACACTTTGTGATGAGGGTACTAAGAAAAGGTTCTGATAAATCCAAAGAGATTGCATATAAATCACTAGTACGTCCAGTAATGGAATATGGTGCTGCATGTTGGGATCCTTACAGACTAGAACATATTAAGACACTGGAAAAGATTAAAAAACGGGCTCTCAAGTGTTGTCGGAAAAATTCACCATTAAAATGGGACACACTCACGGACAGGAGAACGCGAATTCGATTATGCGCAATGTTCAAAACATACAGAGGTGAGCCTGCCTGGAGAGAAATAAAAAATAGGTTGCCAAATTACTCTTCAAGGAACGACCACTCATATAAATTGAGGGAAAGGAGGCAGAGGACGGACACTGGAAAGTTTTCTTTTCTCAATCGTACTATCAGGGACTGGAATGCTTTACCTGCAGACTTACTAAAGGCTTTACCAACAACCAAAAATGTATTTAAAAATAGGCTTAAGGACTTTACTAATAGACGATAATTATACACAGTATTTAAAGGGTGTAATTGATATTTTGTTATTGAAGTGTTCTATCAGTGAAGAATTATGTTATGTCAGAGAAGTGTATTGTGTCAGTGAAATGTGTTGCGTCAGTGAAGTGTGTCGAGTAAGTGAAACGTGTTCCTGTCAGTGAAGCTTTATAGTTTATAGTGGCAGTGCAAAGTATTTGAACAGTGAAATGTTTTTGAAGTGTTAGTGAAATCAGGATAGAATCAGTGAAATGTCGTAGTTCCAGTGCAGTGAGTGAGTTGACAGCGAAATGGGTATAGTGCTGAAAGGTACTTGTGCAGATATGAACATATCATACTCGCGGGTTTTAGTTCGAACATAGGTTTAAGGTACAAATTAGATTTACTTTAAATGTTATTTTAACCGATCGCGCTTCATTTAATTTAGGGTGTTCCCTGTTGTTGTTGTTGTTGTTGTTGTTGTTGTTATTATTATTATTATTATTATTATTAATTATTGTTGGTATTAATTATTAGTATTAGTATTAATTGTGTTTATTATTGTCTTTATTGAGTGTAATTAGTTACCACTGCCACCGGGTATATACCCATTGCAGTGTGAATAAATACATACATACATACACAAGTTGTGTTTTCGATACTAGCTGTTTTTCTTTTATTTGTCTTCTGTGGCAATAGTTTCAAAGTGGAGGCGTCCCTTCTAAGACACTTTGGCAAGCTCTTATGTTTTCCTACGTTGTCACAAATCAAATACGGACACAAAACTGTAATTCAAATTGCATTACTTTATACATTGCAACCGGGTTATTTAGCTACTGCCACGCTAACGCACAGACAACGTGTTGTTGTTTTCCTTGCTTCTATTAGGCGGGAGCCCCTTGCAGCACGTTCCTGCTTCATGCAACTAGCTTCACGAATCATGCAAATATAAAATTAAATTTACAACAAAACAGTCTGATGAATAAATAGTTTTAAACAAAAATTCTGTCCATGAAAAAAAAAAATTGTGTCATACTTTTTGCAAAATACAGAATGTCGTGGATGAAGTGTTTTGCTCTGGAAACAAATGAAGCAACAATGGCGAATGTTTGGTCTCACTGCTCCTCAGCCACGCAATGTGAATCTTAGTTTGGTAACGAGAAAAATTCCGGGAATCAACCCGGGACGTTCCAGCCCGTAGTCAGGTGCTCTGCCGACTGATCTGCCATAACCTAACCACACACAGTGCTTGTCTGTCCCACAGCCTCTTTGCTCAGAATCATCTAGAGTTCCAAGAAGACGACTCTGCTCCAATAGTAAAAGCAATAAATTTTACAACCGGGCTGACTTGATGCTGTCCAAACATCGCAGGTATTGCCGTGTGTTCCTGGAAGAGATTTTGGAATATTTACACGGAACTTCGTCACCTGTTCAGTATCACAGCCCAAACCTCACTCCACTTATTTGAATTACAAGTTATTGCTGATGAACATGGTTTGCACGATTCTTAAGCAAAGCTACGCCATGGAGCTCGTATTTACAACGATGAAAGAAGAGCAAATCACACGCCTACTCGTGTAGAAGACAGTCAAACACATCAGCTTCACCTATTATTATTATTATTATTATTATTATTATTATTATTATTATTATTGTGTCTTCATCATGAGATATTTATTCACTTCATTTATATTCTGCGAACTTAGTTTGATTACATTTTAATATGAGAACAGTCAGTTTTAAGTACCGCTACATCTAGGCCTACAATTAAATCAATCTATCCGTGTACAGGGTTATCACTAATGTATTCTAAAATATGAGTATGAACGAATTAGTATTCTATGTAAGAAATATTTTTTTAAATAACAATCTAATCTGAATAATTTCAATAATTTCGAGGGAAAAATTGTTCCGGGGCCGGGAACAATCTAATCTGTTTGTAGGAACAAACTATAATATTTGGTTCAACTGAACATGCCTAATTGCGTCACTTTTCTTGTAACATGTAACTGCATATAAATAGGCCCAACTGTACAACTAGTGGGTCTCGGAATATGACGTTCATTCGGTTAATTGAAGGCTGTTTAAGTTCCACTGTACGAAAATATTAATAGCCAACAGTTACCAGCATTTGCAGAAGTGCAGATTCTGTGTTCTTTGTCCACCTACACCATCCAGCTTTTACTTGCAGTATTTTCATATTCAAGGCGGAAATTTTATTTACATTTTTTCTTGTAAATAGATGGAAGAAATTGGTTTTAGGCCTAATTAGATATAAAGGTGAAGCCACTTCAAGGTTTTTCCCTATGCAAGTTAAATTAGAGAACGGATACCTAACAAACCGCCAGACGAGATGTGCGGATATCAGGCTACAGCAATGATGGAGCGTCTTAGTCTGCAGACTAACAACAAGACGCTACTGCAGCGCCTCAGACCACGACCGGATTTCCCGACGATAAAAAGTTCCCAAATGAAAAGCCACAACGTAATCAAAGTGCACGATGGAATGTGTGCGAATTTATAACTCACTTTCACTGAAAGCACAGCGATGGAATGGCAGTAGGCTGTCTTCCTTGAGTCCACAGCATTCGCTTGTCAGACAGCAATACAAGAACATCACCATCTACATGTACCACGACTCGTCGGGCCGCTGCATCTACAAGGAATATGTTGGCTGTAATGGTCTTCCTCTTCATCTTACTTTATTTTTCCTAATGTGGCATGACTGAACTTCAATTCTCCTCCCGTGGTCGTGTCACTGGCAAACCAGGGCATAGGTAATTAAGTATGGACACTTCGCGTCGGTACCTTTGATGTAGCCGGACTGATTTCAATGACCTTCAAGCCAGCTAGAGCGTGAGATTCTGCTTTCTCCCTAGAGTTGGCGCTGACATCACACCAGCTAGCAGTCGACACAGCGGAAATATAACACATATAATTAATACATCTAGGTACATTATGTACTCAAATAAAATAAATTGGATCCATAAAATAATAAATCCGTCATTAACTGTAATGTCTAGACTCTAGAGTTCCTTTATAATGAGAGTTGAGACGTTGACCCCAACAACAATTAAAATACATGTAATGATTTGATAGCGCTGAAAATGGAAAAACAAAACTCTTATGAGAAGTAAAACCATATACCTATATTATATTATATACAAATATTAAACGAATTCGATACTTAATTTTATAATGTAGGTATTATATTATTTTGTAATATAATTTGTTATATCTGAAATATAAAAAAACTATTATTACAACTAGTTTGCCACTGAGAAATAAGGAAAAGCTGTTAACTTTAATTTATTTGAAGCAAAGCGTTACTGGATTATGCAATAAGGTAGGCGATGTTTGTCTCAACTCTATTCTCAATTATCATCTTAGCTGTGCTCGATTACACTAAACTCTAGCGCTTGAAAGTGGAACCAAACGCCGGCGCACAGAGAAACAAAACACAGGAAAATTCGCCCAGTGTCCTTTCTTTATAATCCCTATTCGCTGGGCAAACCGTCAATTTTAGTCCATCAGTTGGAAGTGTTTGAGAGCTCACTAATTCAAGAATGGAGTCGCATGCTTATCAGTTATGAACAGTGCGTCAATTCCTGCTTTCCACGCAGCGGCGTCTGCTTACTAAGCACAGTCTAATATATACAGTCGCGAAGCTCAGTACGTAGTAAATATGCAAACATTAGATAGTTGCTCACTACTAGGATCGCTAATATCGCCTCATTACAGACAATGCGAAATAGAACCGGCACAGTCTATTGTTTCTGGCACCCTCAAAACTCAAGCTTCGTGACTGTATATAGTAGACTGTGGAGTAAGTAACAAGCTTCCTCAGCTTTATGTCAATTTATTTTATTTTATTGGGTTATTTTACGACGCTGTATCAACATCTTAGGTTATTTAGCGTCTGAATGAAATGAAGGTGATAATGCCGGTGAAATGAGTCCGGGGTCCAGCACCGAAAGTTACCCAGCATTTGTTCATATTGGGTTGAGGGAAAACCCCGGAAAAAACCTCAACCAGATAACTTGCCCCAACCGGGATTCGAACCCGGGCCACCTGCTTTCGCAGCCAGACGCGCTGACCGTTACTCCACAGTTGTGGACTTTATGTCAATCTCAATGCAAAATGTGTCTTCTTGGTAGACACGCATCGCACAAATCCCACAAGACATTGCGGGAAGTGGTCAGAACTTGACGCTGGACAGTAAATTATAACGAACAATCCCATCTCCAGCAGAGTTTGGCATTAGCGCGGATCCTAAAAGGATTCGAACTGACGACAGAGCTTCCACACGTGTTTTTGAATGGTTTACATTTGGTAAGAATTGTCAAAACGGGAAAAGTGATCCGAGGCATAAGAGGTTCCGTTTCCAAAGACAAGAGCAGCCTCATTCGCTTTTACCGTAGCTCAGTGCAAGCCATCATGCAGCAGGTTGTGCGTCTAGGATTTTTTGTTTTAGGTCTTTATGGCACATAGGGTCAGCAGATCATACAATCCGTCCCTGATAGTCAGCTAATTGCAAGATAACCTCAGGGGATGTGTCGACACCCTGTTTACAACATGCAGGCAGCTGAAACCACAGGAAACTGCTGCGATGTCAGCTTAATGAGAAAGTCGTTTGTGATAACGGTTAGGTTTGTGCCGGAATTACTTACTGCTGCTCAACAACACGATTCGCCGATTTTCTTATAAGCTATCAGTGGTTCTGTTTCTGTCTATCTGCAATGGAACATTATTTTTCCAACGATTTAGATAGGCATACATACATACATACTTACTTACAAATGGCTTTTAAGGAACCCGAAGGTTCATTGCCGCCCTCACATAAGCCCGCAATCGGTCCCTATTCTGTGCAAGATTAAGCCAGTCTCTATCATCATACCCCACCTCCCTCAAATCCATTTTAATATTATCCTCCCATCTACGTCTCGGCCTCCCTAAAGGTCTTTTTCCCTCTGGTCTCCCAACTAACACTCTATATGCATTTCTGGATTCGCCCATACGTGCTACATGCCCTGCCCATCTCAAACGTCTGGATTTCAAGTTCCTAATTATGTCAGGTGAAGAATACAATGCGTGCAGTTCTGTGTTGTGTAACTTTCTCCATTCTCCTGTAACTTCATCCCGCTTAGCCCCAAATATTTTCCTACATACATACATATATACATACATACATACATACATACATACACACATATACAGAATGAAACATAAGTAATGTCATTAATTTCAAGGAATTATTCTTTGAGATATTTCAATCAAAATATATGATTATGTCTCGTGACGAGAATATTGTACGAAATGGAAATATAAAAATTAGAGATTTATCTTTTGAAGAGGTGGAGAAGTTCAAATATCTTGGAGCAACAGTAACAAATATAAATGATACTCGGAAGGAAATTGAACACAGAATAAATATGGGAAATGCCTGTTATTATTCGGTTGAGAAGCTTTTGTCATCCAGTCTGCTGTCAAAAAATCTGAAAGTTAGAATTTATAAAACAGTTATATTACCGGTTGTTCTGTATGGTTGTGAAACTTGGACTTTCACTTTGACAGAGGAACAGAGGTCAAGGGTGTTTGAGAATAAGGTGCTTAGGAAAATATTTGGGGCTAAGAGGGATGAAGTTACAGGAGAATGGAGAAAGTTACACAACGCAGAACTGCACGCATTGTATTCTTCGCCTGACATAATTAGGAACATAAAATCGAGACGTTTGAGATGGGCAGGGCATGCAGCACGTATGGGCGAATCCAGAAATGCATATACAGTGTTAGTTGGGAGGCCGGAGGGAAAAAGACCTTTAGGGAGGCCGAGACGTAGATGAGAAGATAATATTAAAACAGATTTGAGGGAGGTGGGATATAATGATAGAGAGTGGATTAATCTTGCACAGGATAGGGACCAATGGCGGGCTTATGTGAGGGCGGCAATGAACCTCCGGGTTCCTTAAAAGCCATTAAGTAAGTAAGTAAGATATTTCAAACAAAAATTTTAATACAATGTTGCTCGTTTTTGTTTCCTTTTAGAGATAAAAACTATTTTGTATGAAACGTTCCATAGCGTATTTTGGGAAAGCTATTGAATTAATTCACAATATGTTCAGTCAATTTGAGAAAGAAGTATATTACGATAATACATGATTGAAAGAATTTCAGTTTTGGCCTTTGAATGTGCAGAAATTTGAAGTGAACAAATGTAACTTCATTCTGAAAATAATTGTAAAATGTTACATTTGTTCGGATCAAATTTCTGCACATTTAAAGGACAAAACTATAATTCTTTCAATCATTTACCATCATAATACCCTGCTCTCTTAAATTGACTGACTATATTCGGAATTAAATCAATGGCTTTCCCAAAACACTATCAAATTTTCCATATAAACAATTTTTATCTAGAAAAGGAAGCAAAAACGAGCAAAATTTTTTGCTTGAAATATCCCAAGGAATAATCCTCCTAAATTAATGCCATTAATTACGGTTCACTCTATATATTTACATACATCATCCAAATGATGAAGGGTCACGTGACAAGAGTAAACCCTAGATCAGTGATGTCAAAGCAAGAGCATTTTTCTGACTTTGACGTCGTGAGCGGGCATCGAGCGCTAAGTATGGAAGGATTATGTATATGAATAAGCATCCTGTTGGGTTAAGAAAATAGTGGTGTACAAACTTCAAACAGAACGTGAAATTTTATGTCGTTATTTTTATATGGCTTCTTTCTGTTTGATATTATCATTGACTGTAAAACAAAAGTACTAACATCAATTTATTAATATTGCAGTTGTGGTTTAAACGTTAATAACATAATAAAAATCATAATAAAAACTTAAGAAGGAATATTCACATAAATTCCATAGTAGTACAAGTATACTGTACTAAATGAATGAAACACATCATTCATAAAGAAACTTATATCTCAAAAAAAGAGATTGAGTATGAAATGATAGGTTGGAATTGTAATTGATGGTATCTTTAGCCTTATAAAAGTAATCAATAAACTAATCAAAACAATATTACAGTACAAAGCAAAGTTACCTAGGTACTGTATCTGTTTTAAGTGTAACTAATATTACATAACAAAACTCTTGTCGCATTATGCTTTTAAGGTGATATTTGTGAGCAACTTCCTATCATCACAATATTAAATTATTTTGTCGAAATCTACTGAAGCTATAGAGCCGACATTTTAACAACACATGGACACGTATCTTTTGCTTATGATGTAACAGTAGTTGCTTTGTTAATTCATTTCCTTACAAACAATTGCCATGCGAATATTTTCAAAATTTTCAATACACTATCTTCAGTATTACGTATATAGGTATATTAGATTTACAAAAACATTCTGTAAGGCTACTAAATAAATAGGCCTATACCTGAAAATTTCCTTTTCTATACGAAAAGTTGAGAACATATTTCTTTTGAATAAAAAAAACAAACTTGCGAAAAATGAGCATTAAAATTAAAACTTACATTCTTATAATGCACTTACACTTCTCAGACAAATCTAAAAATTAACATGGATACAGTTTTAACAAGTTCTCTTCCCTTTATCTATTGAATCAGTGCTGGCCATCCCTGTATATAGCTCGACCAAGCGGCATATACCACCTCTTTCGTCTGTCTCTTTCCTTTCCGCTGTAAAGCGCTCAGGCTCTCCTGAGCTCTAAAGCGCGCGCTTGCGCCTATGGGCATCAGTTGACATGACCAATATGGTTACTCGTTCCGTGGAACATAGTACGAGTTATCAGAAACCGTGATTCAGGTAAATGGTAGGGGTAACGGGAAAGCTTGTATGTGCCGCCCAAATGAAGTTCAAGGAAATAAGGAGTAGCTATGTGGGCTAATCCACGTAGTCAGCAAGGATGAACCACACAGCCCTGCCCAGCTCGCAGTTAGCGAAACACGCGGATGTGGAGTGCCGATAAAACTTTATGGACAGACGAGCGTTATATTTTATTAGGGATCGCTTATAGCCAGATAAAGTTCTGGAACCATCTAAAATGAAAATCTCTACCTCCCCCCCCCCCCAGCAATTGGCGGACGAGGTAAACATACGATTATCAGCTCCTATCGACAAGGGACACCCACACAGTCACCTTTCTCCCTTCTCAACTCACCCCATTCTACCGACCAAAGAATATATTTCCGTTACTCCTTCACATGCAAGAGCGACACAAGTCCATCACAGTTGAAGCTGAGAATAGAAGCGTTTCTGCTCAAATCACGTTTCCACAGTACGTGCGACGAGAATTTTGCTCACTGAAAGTTACGCAATAATAATAATAATAATAATAATAATTATTATTATTATTATTATTATTTAGAAGTTATTGCACCACCACTATCATAATGATCGTATAGGCCATCACAGAAGCATGTTAACTTAGGTGAACCCCGTCTAGATGGTGCAGTCCTCGTCCTCGACTGTAGTAAACGTCGTCTTGAGAGAACGATTATTTTATTACAATGCTGTTCAAGCTCAGATAGCCTGCTAGAGCTACTGAAGAGTATCAAGAGTTTTATATTTGTTAAAGAAATTAACGACTTGCGTTTCTCAAAATTATTTAAGATATGACTACTTTTCTTTCTTTCAGTCGATAATCCGATATGCCCTAATTTTCTGGGGAAATGGAACCAAAATTGGAAGCGTCTTGATTTTACAAAAGAAAGCCATTAGAATTTTATGTAAATCAAACTATCTGGAGCATTGTCGGCCACTTTTCACGGATTTTAACAATCATAAATTTGTATATATATGATCTAGTACTTTACACTCGACAAAATATCGACAATTACTCATTAGTGGCCAATATACATGATCTTGAAATTAGAAATAGTGAACAAATTAATATTCCATATTGTGGATTACACAAGAGCAACACAAACTTTTTAATTATGGGGATGAAATTATATAATAAGCTTCCCAATCAATACTATAAAATACAATCAATAGCTTCGAAACTAGATTTTACAATTGGTTATTAAATAATCCTTTTTATTCTGTTCCTGAGTTTTTCAACACAAATTTGTATAAAATTGTATTTTAATAAATAGGTTTAATTGCAATTTAGTTAGTTTTCTTTAATTTAAAAGTTTCAAATTATTTCATGTTTTCATTGTATTAGGCCCTATTTAAATTTTACTGTTTCTTTTACTAGTGTTTTTTAAAAATGTATTTATATGTTTTTCAATGTATTTTGACGAAGCCTAAAACTGTATGTCTAATGGCCAAATAAATTGAATTGAATTGAAGACTCCTGGCGTCATACTCTGCTTTTTTTGTTTGTAGTTTTTTAGAATGTCAGCTTAGTAGATTCGCATTAGTAATTCTGTATTAGGATCTACAGTATATTATTTTTAATATATATTAACGATTTATTATTAACAGATCTTCAAAGATATAATGGATTCATACAATCTTATGCAGACGATACGATTTTCATTTAGGCTATGCTGGGAAAAATTGGAACAAAGTCTATAATAATGCTAATAGTGATCTAAAATAACTAAATATTGATTTGTTACAAATTTTTATCCTTAGACATAAATAAAATATATGTGGTCCCTTTCTTCTTAAAATTTAATGGACGTAAATCGAGAGAGAGAGAGAGAGAGAGAGAGAGAGAAAGAGAAAGAGAGAGATTCAACATTAAAATCCATTATTCCAACTGCTTCGGCCTAATTGTATTAAAATACAAATGTCCTTCCTTGGATTAGTCGTCACATTTAAAATACTTAGGAATAAATAGATCAACATTTAAGATGGAATGTGCATGTAACTCCAGATTACGTCGCATTATTTATAAATTTGTGATGGTTGGTCTCTTTTGTCATCATATATTGCGCTTAGTTTATCTTGCTTCAGTCCTGTTTGTACTGCAGTGTAGTATAACAGGATGGCGAAGCGTCACTAAATCTATTATAATGTCTGTAAATTTGCTTCAGAAACGTTTTATTAAAATCTATCTAAAATCCTTTGATATCCAACAAATCTTCTATATGCAGAATATAAAGTAGGCCTACTTAGCATAAAATATACAGTGATGGACAGAAGTATTCGTATGAACCCTTAATCGATATTAAATTCAACATTCTGACGAAATAAACGTTATAATTGTATTAATTTTTCTTTGTATTATAACATAATTCCTTATTGTTTGTGTTTACACTGAGAAATCGATGTCAAACAGATCATAGGGCAACTGGCAACCGTTTGAACCATAGTATGCTAGGACAGAAGTTTTCGAATATTGCAGTCGTGGAGACAAACTATACAGTAAGCATCTGTGTATACTCTCACTAGTGCTTCAAACCGCATCGTTTTGATGCAGTCGATAGTCGAATGAGTCACAGTATTCTCCTGATACGCAAAGCTGTAACACGTGCTAGTATAATGGGATAATTATTGAAGAAAGAAGAAATTATTATAAATTTACACAAACAACAAAAGACTAATATTGAAATTGCTAAGGCTGTCAACAGAAGCTGTTCTACAGTGTATAGTATCATAGAAAAATATTGGAGAGCGGAAGACATTAATATATAGAGAGCGCATAGGTCGTTCACGAAAGCTAAGCAACAGGGAAGAAAGAGAGATTATTAAGACAGTAGAGAAAAATCCAAAGGTGAATGCAACAGAAATAGCAGCTAATTGCAGGAAGATTTTGGTACAATTGTTCATCCTAAAACGGTAACCAGAACTCTTCATCGGGCCGGGTACAATGCCAGGGTGCCAAGGAGGAAACTGCTTATAAGCAAGGTAAACAAAAAGAAGAGATTTCTGTTCGAAAATGAATTTGCCGACAAAGATGTAGGGTTCTGGAACAAGATTATATTTACATATGAAAGTAAATTTAATATATTTCATTCTGATGGACGACTTTTGGTCTGAAGAAAACCGAACACAGAACTGGACCAAAAGAATATACTATCAACAGTTAATTACGGAGAGTGGGATTGCATGTCGGCCTCTGGTTAGTTGAACTGGTATTTATTGACAATTTACCCATGGACAAGTTCAAGTATAAGCAGATATTGCAGGACAATCTTAAGACGAGTGCAGATAAACTTTGACTTTCAGGGGATTATTATTTTCAACAAGATAATAACACAAACATACCACAGAAATTGTTCGTTTGTGGATTGTCTACTTTGTGCACTCCACCTCAATCCCCTGACTTGAATCCAATCGAACTCTTGTGGTTTGAACTGGAGAAATGAGTCCGGAAACATCGAATATCCAACAAGAATGATCCCAAACAGAAACTTCTAGAGGAATGGCATGAAATGGGGCAGAATATCACTGAAAAATTAGTTTCTTTCATGCCTGCACGATTGAAAGAAGACATTCGCAGGAGAGGGTGGGCAATTAAGTACTAAAGGTTGTTTTCTTTATATTTTGTGTCTATTTTCGAATACTTTTGTCCAAGCTTCTTGTAGCCGAATCGTACAATGTATTTTTCTTTTATTGAAGAGTTGATGAAATTATTATTTTCTGTATACATTTATAACATATGACAATACGATTATTTATTTTCACAAGCATTCTCTTTTCTCTTCATTACATTCCCACCCACAAGCAATTAAAACATTAATTATTACTTTTCCGAATACTTTTGTTCATCACTGTATATACGAAGACAGGAATAACTTCAATTCATTTTCACACAACTATTACCAGACATTCCACTTGACAGAGCCGAGGAGTATTACAACTGCAGCACATACACATAGCGTCAAGTGTGGCTAGCCGATTGTATTATAATAGTATCACAGAAGAATTTCCTACCTTGAAAACATAAATTTAAACACACAATTAAAACATTATTTACTATGATTCTACTAATACTTTACTTCTTACTGAGGACCTAACATTCTAAATGTGCTAAGTGCCAATTTTTTCAAATTTCAGTTTATTCAATCCAAGGGAGGAACATTCATTTGAGAATATCATACTAAATTGTCTTTGTCTTTTCTGAGATATTTATGAAAACACACATTGCGAAATATCTGTTGAGATACGTACAACGCCGTCTTTTGAAGCACGAATGAGTCACTTAGAACTGAGCTACAACAAAGACAATTTAGTATGTCATATGCATGTTCCTCCCTTAGACTGAATAAACTGAAATTTAAAAAATTGACACTTAGCAAATTTAGAACATTAGGTCTTCGAATGTTGTCAGACCTTAATTTAAATAACTTGTAATTAGGATTATTCACTTTCTTCTGTCTTTTGCTTACCTCATTGTAATTTTATTATGTTTGTTTGTATGTTAATCTTAAGGATGAAACCTCCTCTTTATTATATCGTCGTTGTTCCTGCAGTAACTCCTATGTGCAAAATATAAAAGTTTTTAGTAGGAAGAAAAATACATTTATTCATTCTATGGCAGCCGTACATAGGAGACTGTGAATTCTTACATTTTCGAAAGAAAGAAATATAATTACATATAGGAGATTTTATTATTTGCTGTATCACTATTTAAGTTATTTAAAAACCAAAAATCTGAAAATCGATAAATATGTCACATAGGAGTTATTGCAGGAACAACGACGATATGACTGTCCCATACTTAGGCCTACTCCTGCACCTCCCTGGACACGAGCTTGCTCTTTCAGAAGTGTGCTAAAATATTATTTTTTAAATTTAATTAAATGTATGGCTTTATGTATAGGCCTAACTATTAAGTACCTGCATTAATATAATCTTACTTACTTACTTACAAATGGCTTTTAAGGAACCCGGAGGTTCATTGCCGCCCTCACATAAGCCTGCCAGCGGTCCCTATCCTGTGCAAGATTAATCCAGTCTCTATCATCATATCCCACCTCCCTCAAATCCATTTTAATATTATCCTCCCATCTACGTCTCGGCCTCCCTAAAGGTCTTTTTCCCTCCGGTCTCCCAACTAACACTCTATATGCATTTCTGGATTCGCCCATACGTGCTACATGCCCTGCCCATCTCAAACGTCTGGATTTAATGTTCCTAATTATGTCAGGTGAAGAATACAATGCGTGCAGTTCTGTGTTGTGTAACTTTCTCCATTCTCCTGTAACTTCATCCCGCTTACCCCCAAATATTTTCCTAAGCACCTTATTCTCAAACACCCTTAATCTCTGTTCCTCTCTCAAAGTGAGAGTCCAAGTTTCATAACCATTAATATAATCTAGCAATAAATATTGATAATTAACCTCCCTTCCTCGTAATCCACTCCGGCCTAATTTTCTATATAATATGAATGGTGAAATATCAGAGAAATTCTCCTGTTTCAATTCTGCTAATTTCCACTAATAATAATAATAATAATAATAATAATAATAATAGCTAAACTTTACTGAGCTTTTCCGCAGAAAAACTCGTAGACTGTAAAGAGTAAAGTTTTTTTTTCTTTTATTTACCCGATATTGCGCACTATACCTACTGTTAATGCAGTCGTTTGAAGCAACAATTCTCTCAAAATTACAGTTCGGTGTGTCGTAATGAAGAAGTGATATTGTGTAGCTAATTCATTTCAACTAAAATTTAACACAAAAATAAATGCCTTAATATTAAACGAACAAGATAGGCCTATGCTGGTGATCTAGCGCACAAAAGCACAGATTCTTCAATAGGGTGAACAGAAACAAAGTGCTGTCAAATATACCTATTCATCTCAAACATGACAAGATTTACTGACTTTATTCCGAATCCCACGCAACTGATAGTTCTGACTTGGGGGGGGGGGGAACATATCAGAATAGATTAGGCGGGCTAACCGTACAGACAGGCCCTCTCACGTGCTCCTCGTCGAGAGCTGTAATGGAATAGCATCTGCGATAACGATAAGGAGAGGTAGGCCTACTTGAAACTGATTTAAATCTGCTGGCGCGGAAAACTTAATTATGTGAGCTGTTTGACTCTATGTAAGTTAGGTCCTTCCTGTTCCTTCATTGAAATTGTTACAGCCACCTGTTTTGCTGTTATTCCGCCAGGTTTGTGTTTGTGCTTATCCTCATACTTTCTGAGTTCTTGAAATAACTTCAATCGCAAAGACTCTTCAGCGGTTCTTTTCTGATGATGGAAAGCTCGATTGCTTCCTGCAGAAGTGCCGTCCCTTACGCCGCTTTCGCACGGTCGCTCGCTGATCCGCCGTGGGGCGCGCTCGGCATGTCCCGGCGATCCGCTGGATTGTCTTTGCGTGTATCGAATTTCAAAATACGACGGCGCGCGGCTATCGGGTTGCGCCCATTGCCGTCTGCTCCATTATACGTGCTATTACTTCTGAGAGAGCAAAGGGCGATCTCTTAATCCGTGGAGTTATGTCGGAGTAGCGCAATGATTTTTAACACAACCATCAATGTACAGGATGATGTCCTCACTGTAATGCGAGGGAAAACAGCGCAGAGGTTCAGCAGAGGTTTGAACGATGTTTGAAGATGGAAAACGTTCCACGATTGAAAACCATGCAAAAATAGGTTGCAGCCGCCAAATTACTCTTCAAGGAACGATCACTCATATAAATTGAGGGAAAGAAGACAGAGGACGGACACTGGAAAGTTTTCTTTTCTCAATCGTACTATCAGGGACTGGAATGCTTTACCTGCAGACTTACTAAAGGCTTTATCAATAACCAAAAATATATTTAAAAATAGGCTTAAGGACTTTACTACTAGATGGTAGTATATTATACACACTACTTAAAGGGTGTAATTGATATTCTGTTATTTGAAGTGTTCTATCAGTGAGGAAGTGTGTTCTGTCAGTGAAGTGTGTAGTGTCAGTGAAGTCTATTGTGTAAGTGAAGTGTGTTGGTGTCAGTGAAGTGGCTGTGCAAAGTATTTGAACAGTGAAATGGTTAGAAGTGTTAGTGAAATCAGGTAGAATCAGTGCAGTGAGTGAGTTGACAGCGAAATAAGTGTAGTGCCGAAAGGTACTTGTGCAGGTATGAACCTGTCACACTCGTGGGTCTTAGTTCGAGCTTAGGGTTAAGATACAAATTAGATTTACTTTAAATGTTATTTTAAGTGACCATGCTTCATTTAATTTAGGATGCTCATTATTATTATTATTATTATTATTATTATTATTATTATTATTATTATTAATTATTCTTTTTTATTAGTTGTGTTTATTATTAACTGTCATTATTGAGTGTAATTAGTTACCACTGCCACCGGGTATATACCCATTTGGAATGTGAATAAATACATACATCTTAGAATAACTCTTCTCGGGTTCTCAGCCAGGTGAGTTGGAGATTAGCTTCCAAGCTTTCGACGGCTAGCTCTGCCATCTTCTTCAGGGACGAAGTCTTCGTCCCTGAAGAAGATGGCAGAGCTAGCCGTCGAAAGCTTGGAAGCTAATCTCCAATCACCTGGCTGAGAACCCGAGAAGAGTTATTCTACATCAAACGCCGGGAAAGCCTCAAGTCATACATACATCTTGTATTATTTCAAATTAATTTTAATAACCTCGAGGTACAGCTGTGACGTCTCATCGACATGAGAAAAAGAAAAAAAACATCGACCTCTAATAAATAGCCCTAGGCCTATTATGCCTATCGTAAGAGGAATGCGAACCTATGAACGCACATATTAAAGATTCATTCACTGGGAGTCATTGCCATAATTTTGGATGAAGGAGAAAAAAATGCGTGAGGTAAGAAACGGAAATGGCACACGCACGAGGCATGCAACATCCAGCTCGGGTCCCGTCCATACTTCGGATGAGATAAATCGCAAAACGGGATAATTTCAATCACGTGACCATTATTCATGTCTGTTCGCAAACAGACCACAACGCTTTCGTGAATGGCAAAAATGTCGTTGGCGACGATACACAACACGTCACACGTTGTTCATCGCGGACATTGACCAACTTAAGGCGACGCGTCAATGAGTTTGTAATTTCTACAATAATTGAGGACCTAACATTCTGAATATGCTAAGTGCCAATTTTTTTCAAATTCCATTTTATTCCATCTAAGGGAGAAACGTGCATATAAAAATATCATACTAAATTGTGTCTGTCGTAGCTCAACTGTAGGCCTAAATGACTCATTCTCTCGCCAACAGTCGGTGCTGTAGGTAGCCCACCTCAACATGCATGAAGCTGTTTTTTGCATTTAATACATTTACAACGTTAGGTCCTCAACTGGAATCACATCTTCTTGAAAGTTTTATCTCAGATATTACTAAAATACATATGCACAATAATTTTTCTAAAATTTTTACGTTGAATAATGATTCCCAGAAAAAAAAATGTTTAAAAATAATTTCTATTTTTAGTAAACAATTAGCATGTGTCTCGCATAAAGATAATAAGTTTCTAAAAGTTTAAAATGAAGCTAAGACTCCCTGTAATGAAATGGTATGTTGGTTTTAACCTCGTCAATATACTGCAGTAGTAAAAAAAAAAGAATAGTTGGAACATTTAATTTTCTTGGCTCTTTAACTTCACTGTCCAACATAAAATATCACAGCTGCCTTAATAAAATTATAACCACAATTATGTAAATTCGTTTCGTTTGTAGCATAACATTAGGAAATTCGGTCGTGTGACACCGCCACTAGAACTGCAGTTGTCTTGGAATCCACTTAAAGAAAGAAGACTCTTGAACTGCCTCTTATCTTACTACTATTTAAAGTCATCCACACCCTCTTACTTAGCATCTCGTTTTGTTTACCTTTCATTATCTCGAAACCAGGACAAGTACTTTCTCCCTGTTTCTCTGCACAGAACATCCTTCTTTCAACATATCGATTCCACACCTCTGGAATTCACTCCCTGACCATGTCAGAAACAGTCTGACAATATCAAAATTCAAATTTAATTTAAAGAATCACATTCTGGTTCATGGAATTGCTTGTTAAACACATGTCAGGTTGCGCAACTTCGGCTTAACCCATGATTATATTAAATACTAGCCGTACCCGTGCGCTCCGCTGCACCCGTTAGAAATAAATATAAAGTAATTACATAATTAAAATAGGACATTTGATCCAGGGAACATTCGTGTTTGATATAAGGATAAATCGTTTATTATGTTACTTAATTTAAATTGTGTTTGCATAATTAAAATGCGATCATTTTGATCCAGAGACCACTCATTTGGCCATAAAAATTATTTTAGGAAATACAGGAAACGAATGTACAGAATCGCCTATCAAGTTTTCTGTGTATAAGAAGCTATTTTAATCTTACCTGTCCTCGATTCACTCAGAAGTTACTGTAATAACATTATAGCATTATGTCCATCTAGAGAAACTACACTTTCCAATTGTGAATTAATAATTAATTATACAAATCGGTTAATTTAGCTTCCGATATTACTTCATACAAATACAGAAACATTATCTGTAGGCTATCTTTCATAGCTTTCGATTGTTGCTGTCCAAGACCCCTTATAGACGAAGTCATTTGTTTTTTTAATTCATTACACGGCCTTAGATGGCAGTTATTTTAATTTTAAAACTCATTTATCTCATTAAATATCAGTCCTATCAAAATTTTTCAAGGTATAAAACTTATCGCAAATTATGTTTAAAGAAACTTTTGTTATGTACCATTTTTCACAAAAATAAAAAAAATAAGCGAGATATTTCGATTTATTTAATTCAGCCCCCTTATAACCCCCCCTTTTAAATAATGTATTTTGAATGCCATATAGCCTAAAATCTAAGTTACAATGAACTTAATTTATATTCCAATTTTCATCGAAATCCGTTCAGCCATTATCGCGTGAAAAGGTAACAAACATACAGACAGACAGACAGATATACAAACAAAAATTTCAAAAAAGTGATTTTCGGTTTCAGGGTGGTTAATTATATATGTTAGGACCAATTATTTTTGGAAAATCGAAAATTACCAGAAAAATTTCGGCTACAGATTTATTATTAGTATAGATTGTAACTGCTGTTGTCAGTTATACCCTTGATATGAAATGTACGAGTAATTTATTATTATTATTATTATTATTATTATTATTATTATTATTATTATCATTGCTATTACTGTTATTTTATATCTATGTTTTCTTTCTTGTATTAGCTTAATAACTGCTTTGTAGTGTTCGTTGATCCTGTTGACCCTCTACACGGCTTTAATTTAATTTAGAAATACTAGAACTTTTATAATTGTTTTTATTATTCTAGTGAAATTGTATTCACATTGACATGTATGTAAACTATAATAAAATACAAATAAATTGAATAATTAAAGGAAGAAAATCTCATCTAAATAAGAGGACTCAGGGAAGGACGCCAGAATACTTGTAGCATTACCGCGCTGAATGGCGATACCAATGCGCTTACGTAGATATTGACTGCTTCGAGGGTCCCCAGAAAGCTGCACTAAACTTCTGCCTATGGTGGAGATGAGAGCTTTGGCTTCACTACACCGTGATCCAAACGTTTCAACCGCAAAAGGGACAAAAATATAATTATCTGCAAGATGTTTATATTTATGGTGTTTACTGACAGTGGCACTTTTTGCTGCAGATCCTGGTGTCTTAGAGGCTGAAGGGGCCAGTGTATCCACACATGTGGAATCCCAAATTAAGGATTTGCCTACACGCCACGGGACTAGAGTCAGACCATCGGGTCTCTTGCCGTCTGAACGGCTGATCCCGGAAGGTTCTAAGAGGATGTTAATGCTCTTTTAATGATGTCATTGAGCGATGAATGACGAGAGAGACGCCCCTTACTCATGACACAACTTAAGGCATGGTGGCCATAAGAATCTACAATATTGCCACAGATACATTTATATTATTTTTGTCAGTGTTTGTATTATTTGTATTTCTATGTGCTATCTGGTAGGATGAAATAGGAGGCTCTAAGACCTCAATTCTGTCAGAATGAATGAATGAATGAATGAATAAATAAATAAATAAATAAGTACCGGTAAATAAATAAATGCAGCATTTTATGCAAACACCTGTTGTGAATTTGTGTTTCATTTTTCTAGGTGCTGGGATTCAGGAGTTATCTTATATTTCTAGTAGGCCTATGTTAAACGGTAAAAAAACTCTAATTTGCTGTAAAATCTCTTTTAAAGTTTATAATATGCATTCTGAATATATTAGTTAAATATGTACTTCCGTGGAATAAACTTAATTTATAATTTGAAATAAAGATATCACGATAAAATCGTAACCATAGTATTCCTCAAGAAGCCACAGATTTTTTGCGACTATGTAAAAAAAATAATAAAGAAAATGATAAAAACTGGCCAAAACTCAGTAGCGAGTCCCTTAACGAATCACCAAACCGTGTATATACATAACACATCTTCGCAAATCCCCCGAACACAAACAACAGAACAACCTTAGAGAAACTCCTCTACAACTACCACCAGCCCCCACCACCAAACTAAAACACACAAACAAAACCGCAAACACTGTTGGAAATTTGAGTACTGTCTGAGAGGACACACGACAGCAACAGAGAGGCAGATGAATAAAATAACACTACACCATGAAAGTCTCCATAACCATTCAGACGCTTCTGCCACCGGAAGGGGAAACTTAAAAAAAAAATAAAATAAAGTAAAATAAAAAAAAGAAGTATGTATGTATGCACAGTGTTCTGCCCAAGAGCAGGTCTTTAACTGCAAACCCAGCATTTCCCTTTCTTGCTTTCCTCTTAATCTCCCCATATAATACTTTAATGCTGTCTATCATCTGATATCTTTTACCCAGAACTCTTGTCCCGTTCACCATTCCTTAAGCATCGCAGATTAACAAATTAGGCCTACACCGAAATAATTAAAACAAAAAAAATAATAAAAAAATAAAGTAAAAAATAAAATAAAATAAATAAAAAGCCAATCACCGCACTCACACACCTACTGGCACTTATGCCAGAAATAGTGTCATATATGTAAATATATATTTATGATTATTTATGTACAATGTCTGGAGAGGGCGTCCTGCGCGTGTAAGGCCCTAAAACGACCTCTGGCTCAAAGCCAGAAATGTCAATAAACATCAACATCAACGGCATTGATACGGCAATGAAGGCTCCGACTCGACGTTAAGCTATTAGACTACCAGCTCTACATCTATGATATACAAGTTGCCTGTTTTCACGGCGTGCTGTAAAGTTCGTAGAGAACGAAGACGAAACTGAAGTAGCCTATTCCACTACTGGTGCCTTTGCCAACAAGATTGAGGTGGGATGGGACTTACAATCCGCACAAGAAAATGAGGTTCTATGAACAGAGAAGTTTTATATCATATTCTTATTGAATTTGGTATTCCCAAGAAACTAGTTCGATTAATTAAAATGTGTCTCAGTGAAACGTACAGCAGAGTTCCTATAGGTCAGTTTCTATCAGATGCGTTTCCAATTCACTGCGGGCTAAAGCAAGGAGATGCACTATCACTTTTACTTTTTAACTTTGCTCTAGAGTATGCCATTAGGAAAGTCCAGGATAACAGAGAGGGTTTGGAATTGAACGGGTTACATCAACTGCTTGTCTATGCGGATGACGTGAATATGTTAGGAGAAAATCCACAAACGATTAGGGAAAACACGGGAATTTTACTGGAAACAAGTAAAGAGATAACTTTGGAAGTAAATCCCGAAAAGATAAAGTATATGATTATGTCTCGTGACGAGAATATTGTACGAAATGGAAATATAAAAATTGGAAATTTGTCTTTTGAAGAGGTGGAGAAGTTCAAATATCTTGGAGCAACAGTGACAAATATAAATGATACTCGGGAGGAAATTAAACACAGAATAAATATGGGAAATGCCTGTTATTATTCGGTTGAGAAGCTTTTATCATCCAGTCTGCTGTCCAAAAATCTGAAAGTTAGAATTTATAAAACAGTTATATTACCGGTTGTTCTTTATAGTTGTGAAACTTGGACTCTCACACTGAGAGAGGAACATAGGTTAAAGGTGTTTGAGAATAAGGTGCTTAGGAAAATTTTTGGGGCTAAGAGGGATGAAGTTACAGGAGAATGGAGAAAGTTACACAACACAGAACTGCACGCATTGTATTCTTCACCTGACATAATTAGGAACATTAAATCCAGAAGTTTGAGATGGGCAGGACATGTAGCACGTATGGGCGAATCCAGAAATGCATATAGAGTGTTAGTTGGGAAGCCGGAGGGAAAAAGACCTTTAGGGAGGCCGCGACGTAGATGGGAAGGTAATAATAAAATGGATTTGAGGGAGGTGGGATATGATGATAGAGACTGGATTAATCTTGCTGAGGATAAGGACCAATGGCGGGCTTATGTGAGGGCGGCAATGAACCTCCGGGTTCCTTAAAAGCCAGTAAGTAAGTATGAACAGAGTAGCCCACAAGTTAACAGGATCTCCGTATGTAAGGGAAGCAGATAGTGGGACTGCATGGAGTTATCAGGCAGGCAGGCTGCAGGTTTCACACACCAAACTGGGGAACAGCCCAGCAGACGGCACTCCTTTGAGAAACACCCGGTCCATAAAACAACTGACTGTCTATACATTTTATGCCATTAATATGATGTTCGTATTGCAAGTCCATTAGAAGGTCTCTTACTCAAGGGGCTTGTAGAGGGCATTTAATGGCTGGGCGTAAAACAGACCTGCTTCACCATCCAGACATCCACTGCAGCACCCAACGGTTCCTGTCTTGGATTAATTTTCCTACAACTTTTACCTACGAATCCTACAGTGAAATTCTTGCGCATCCACAACTAGCCTGAAACGCGTCCTTCCTATAGGGGCACTACCTTACAAATGAGGTCGAAGTTACAGTCAAAGGTTGTTCGAAAAGTGACAAGATGAGAAATAAGGGTAACAGGAAAGCAGTGAACAAGCAATACCTGTTGAAGCACACGAAATCCCACACACCGAGAGTGGATTACAAGACCAGCTAATAAATGATGTTTAGACGACCACGAGGAAACAGGCATATCGGGAAGTCTTCTGCTACAGTAAGAGATATGATGGTGTTGGTGGTGATGGTAGTCATTTTACTGTCCGTGATATAGCACCCCATAAAAGCGAAGGCACTAGCAGACTGATAAAAACAGCATTGTTCACTTTTCCTTAGTATTAGTATTTATTTATTTAACCTGGTAGAGATAAGACCGTCAGGCCTTCTCTGCCCCTCTACCAGGGGATTACAACTATAACATGAAGAATAAAATTACAATTAGTATTAAATGTACAATTACAATTACAATAAAAATTAAAGTACGAAAAGATGACCTGACTTATGAAAGCTAGATTATTTATCATAGAAAAACAACAATCAAACTTTTACGGAACCACCTATATGGACTCTAATTCAGTGTATGGAAAAAATTGACGCACCATTATCATTTTTCTTTTTCCTTCTTAGCTTTCATTGATTTTTTAATTGAAATGTTTTTTTCTTCTGTAAACTGCCATTGTTTGTGTATTTGTTTGCCTTTTTTCTTACTCTTTTAGCTGTCATCTTCTTTTTGTTCTTGTATTGTTTTGTATGCTTTGTCTAATGGCAGCCTCTAATTTGAGGAAGCTCCAATAAATAAATAAAAATTATATTTACTGAATTACAAATTAAACCTAGAATAACAAAATTGTATAGTGATGAAATTACTGGATATTGAAATATTTTGTGATAGATTAAGGAAACTATTTACAAGAAATCAATTACCGACCAAGTGCCTAGTAAGTTTGCGTTTGAATTCAATTTTATTTCGACAGTCCCTGATGCTAGCAGGTAACGAATTCCAGAGTCTTGGCAGGGCTATTGTGAAAGAGGATGAGTATGAGGAAGTGCGATGGGATGGTATTGTTAGTATTGTTTCATGACGAGAGCGTGTGTTCAGATTGTGGTGGGAAGAAAGGTAAGTGAAGCGAGACGACAGGTACGAAGGAATAGAAGAGTTCAAGATTTCGTATTTAAAAATAGGCTTAAGGACCTTACTAATAGACGGTAATTATACACAGTACTTAAAGGGTGTAAATGATATGTTGTTATTGAAGTGTTGTATCAGTGAAGAATTATGTTGTGTCAGTGAGGTGAAGTGTGTCGTATCAGTGAAGAAGTATGTCGTGTCAGTGAAGTGTGCTGTGTAAGTGAAACGTGTTCCTGTCAGTGAAGCTTTATAGTTTATAGTGGCAGTGCAAAGTATTTGAACAGTGAAATGTTTTTGAAGTGTTAGTGAAATCAGGATAGAATCAGTGAAATGTGTCGTAGTTCCAGTGCAGTGAGTGAGTTGACAGCGAAATGAGTGTAATGTTGAAAGGTACTTGTGCAGATATGAACATATACTCGTGGGTTTTAGTTCGATCTTAGTTTTAAGATACAAATTAGAATATTTCAAATGTTATTTTAAGTGATCGTTTCATTTAATTTAGTATATTCCCTGTTGTTGTTGTTATTATTATTATTATTATTAATTAGTATTATCATTAATTGTATTTTTAATTAATAAGTTATTATTGTCATTATTGAGTGTAATTAGTTACCACTGCCACCGGGTATATACCCATTGCAGTGTGAATAAATACATACAAGGAGAAGTGAATGTAAATTTCTTTTCTTATCTAGTTTAAGCCAACCTATTGCTTCCAGGGATGGGTGATGTGATCATATTACTGATTACTGTAACTTAAGATAAGCAGTATCTTCCTAAAAAAACACAACAAAACAACTGAAATTTTACTAATGTTAGAATTTTGCATATAGCATCCGTCTGCACAAAAATAATTAATAAATAAGTTCATTATTTTACTTACAATTGATAATTAAATCTGATGCTAATGAAAATATGTAAATAGACAAGGTGAGACTTCGTAGTAGTAGTGACAGTGGCAACAGTAGTATCAGTAGCAATGGTATTGGTAGTAGCCTATGTAGTAGTAATAGTAGTGGTGATAGTGGTAGCAGCAGCAGAAGCAGTACTATTATTTTACTTTTTGGCTCCGAAAACTAGCAGACAAATTTTGCCTTTCGCCATTAATCAGGAACAGGTTGTCTGACACGTGTCGTTGCTCTACTACATGGCTTCCCACCTTCACTCGTCCAGGATAGAATAGTTGGTTATTTTATAACGCTTTATCAACTGTTGTGGTTATCTAGCATATGAATGAGATAAGGGAATAATTCCAGCGACATGAGTCTAGGGTCCGACGCTGAAAGTTACCCAGCATTTGCTCCTAATGGGTTATTAAGGAAAAACCTCAGCAAGCCAACTTATCTTAACCATAATTTGAACCTACATCCGCTAGTTTCACGGACAGACTTCCTAACCGTTATTCCACAGCGTCTTAACGCCATCAGCTTTTGATTCCTTTTTATGATGTGATGTTCCGTTGTTTATGATGATGTCAGTGTTCTTTCTGATTTCCAGGATGAAGCTAGGCCTAATCTAAGAATGTTGTGACGTTTTAAAATGCATCGCCTTCAGCTGTTTTGGTCGCTAGGCGCAAGTAGCAAAGACACTGCGTGCAACAGTGGATGACGGGCAATAACGTCAGAAAGATGGATTCTACAGAAACTGCGACGGGTCGATTTAATACTAGCTATGGCGAGATGCATGGAAATACAGCGAGGATCGTGTAGAGACTTGGAGTAAAAAAAAAAAAAAAACAAAAACAAAACAAACAAACAAAATGACGTCATGCGGGGAGCAACATGGCAGTCAGAAATAGAATTTGGAGTCAAGAGCAAGTCCTGAAAGTAGAAATAGTCCTACCTTAAGCGGAAGAAGACAAATTTAAATCTACTATACAACGACACTGACCCATGCAAACACCTAGAAGCCAGCTGACTCCTTCCAAAACCGGTTGGCGGCCTGTAGGACGGAAGTGATCATCCAAGTACAACACCGACAAAGGCATGTTGGTGGAGTAACACAAACGGCTTGCAATCACTAGAAATAATTATCTGAAGTAGCAGCAAAATGTCGTAACGAACAACAACTAAACTGTGGATAATTTTTTACAGTTCCAAGATAGACTTTGGGTGTAAACGGTTTCGTGTAATTTATAGCCTTACCTTATTATCACAGTGAAGGTATGCTGACATTTTTTAAACTTTGGGATGACATATTGCCTGCGAACATTACTTACTACAACATTTTGTTTTTTTATTAAATGAGAGGGAAAACATTATTTTCTCGATAAAATGTAGTCAATGAATCGGCCTACATGTCAAAATCACAATTTCACAAATTGTGTGGGTTATACTTCGCTGCTTCATGAGCTATGTAGACTACTCCAGCATGGATATCAGTTTCAAGTCACTATAGCTCTGAAATCACAACACTGTTAATTAATGTTACTTAGCCTACGATAAAAATAGTCACTGATGGTGGGAATGCTTCATTCAAAGGTAATTTTGCACGGTTAATTTTGATAGTGAGTGAATAAAACTTAATACGTGGCCTACTGTAGGCGTTCATAGAAATTTTCTAAAATAAACATTTAAAATAGTAACAATGAAAGTAACATTCTGCAAGTTATTCCATTATTCCTATTGAATGTTCCTTTTATTAGGCCTAGGTCTATATTTATACAACCCTGAATCTGCTGTGAGGTTTCGACAATGTAGGGCCTTGGCCTACATGGACTACGCCCGACGTATTGTGAAGTTTAAACTACTAACTTCATGCGCTGCTTCTGTAAGCACTACTTTGCTATTAGACTACACAGCACGACTTCACACTTCAGCGGCAGACTAGTTTATGTTAAGTTTATGAAAAATGTAATGTTAAGTGACGTAATAAACAAGTTATTTGGGGATGATCAAATTTATAATGTAATTGTTACTGCTCATGCTTTCATTATAATTTTCAATCAGCTGAGATGCAGTCCATATCACACCGTTGTTGATATAAATTTCTTTCGACTGGTTCGAAGTCAGTTGAAGTAGTTACATAACCGGCTTGTATTTCTTCCTGGTGTAGTTCGAGTCTACCGGTCCCCTTCACTTCTTATCTACATAATGTATCATCTCTGTATTCCTCATCTTTCACTGTTACTACCTCTCGTCACTGGAACTCTCTGCCGCCTGAAGTCAAGGGCTGCCGAACATTGAAATCTTTCAAATCCAAGTTAGAAAATGATCTTATGACGAGTTGCCAAACTAACTTACTATTATGACGAGTGTTGTATTGCATGTTTCCACGTATTCACATTTTTTTACGTTCTAGTGATATTTAACTTATTTTATATTTTTGTTTTCATATTTTCCGATAATAGTATATCTATAATGTGATAAGTTGAGCTATATATAATCATAATATTCCTTACTGTGTGTACCTAAAAATATTGTATTCATTGTATGCTTTGTACTGCACTATTTTATTACTACTATTATTATTATTATTATTATTATTATTATTACTTTTCTTATTTTTTATCATTATTATTACTACTACTACTACTACTACTACTACTACTACTACTACTACTACTACTACTACTCTTATTTTTTATCACTATTATTATTATTATTATTATTATTATTATTATTATTATTACTACTATTCTTATTTTTATCATTATTATTATTATTATTATTATTATTATTATTATTATTATTATTAGGGCCTATTATTATTATTATCAATAATTGTCTTATTTTTTATACTTTGTATGTCTCATTTATTTTGATCTGCTGTTCACATATTCCTTTCTTTCTGTATGTTATGTATTATATCTGATTTCTACTTACTTGTTCTTTACATTATATTATTATTATTATTATTATTATTAGTAGTAGTAGTAGTAGTAGTAGTAGTATTATTATTATTATTATTATGACGGACAGAACATCTGAAAATTAAAAGTGTTGTTTTTACGTTTAATCTATTTGAATTCGCTCATGAAACATGTGTATAGGTCTACGGTGAAAATCGTAAATTGACATCGAATTGTGCTTGAAGGTCTCTACTGAACAATGTTGACAGCGGCTTATCTGAGGGAGACCGCAGACCGTGCTGCTCAACATTTGTTTGTTTTGAGGGAGAAAGGAAACCACCGAATGCCGCTCAAGATGCAGTCTAGTTAGTAAGGGCATTTGCAAAATCAATTTAACTTACATTCAGTTTCCACGGAAGCAGATTGCTTGCGCAACATTTTACAAAGTAGGCCTATGTAAAACCATCTCTAGAATTTCACAAAATTTTCCCATGATTTACCAGTTATGACATTTTCTGTGCAAACCTTCGTCGTATAAAACCAAGGGATGCAATTTAAGAGTGCAATTGGCGTAACATCAGCTTCAATACTCCAAAATAAAATACAGCTTGCTGACTTACATCAACGTGGACGATTACAGGATTCATTTAAGAAACCTAACTCAATTATACCAATCCCTAGACTATCTAGTATCACAGGAAAAGAAATCTGTCAGTCTGGACCGGTGGGTCGTATCAGCTATAGCGAGGGTCACATAAGAACAGTTCCTAAACAACAAATATTGCCGTCTTGTCAGTGTTGCCAACTGTTACCAGATATCACAGGATCCTACGTGCTAAATGAATTATTTACTTACCACACTTTATGTTGGAAGGTTATTCTAAATAATTCAATAATTTGTAACATATTTTCGTAGGCAAACTATAGTCTACGGGAAAAGGGATCAATATGTCAAGTATTTTGTCTGGCGATACGACATTCATTGGTTTGACTAAACAATTGACTCACGAGACCTAACCTAAAGATGTATTTTGTTTCACCACAAGAAATTATTAGTACTAACTCCGAAAACTTACCTGACTATATAGTCTTGAATTATAACCACAACGCAACACATAAAATAACTATTAAGTGTTAATATTAATATTGATATTAATAATTAATATGTTCAAATTTCACTAGCTTCCAGTAACCGGCTCAGAAATCTAGTACAATTTTAATTTCATGGCACTCCAGTACCGACAAATATTGTCGATATTTGTTTCAGCTGTCAACATACCAGTTACAAAATCACTACCATTTGTAGTATTAAGTAGGCCTATTGAAATTCGAAACGAAGTTGGCAAAAGAAAATTCAACCTGCAAACTAGAAAATCACCACAATCCACTAGCATATGCAGTAATGGGGGAAAAATGGTTAGGTTTCACCCTTAGGGTATGAAGTAAGCTGACCCGGACTATAAATTTCCATCGCGCTGTCATTCACCAATTTAGGTCCATATCAGAAAGGACTCACGTTCAGTTTGTCGGTACGACGTTTTATTATTATTATTATTATTATTATTATTATTATTATATTTTATGATTACTCCTAATTTTAAGTTATTGTTTTTAACTTATTACCTATTAAGTTATAGCCCTATTTATTCTTTGCTGTACGCCTATGTTAGGCCTATCATGTTGCATGTTACCACATATTCACATTTTTTTTATGTTCTAGTGATATTTAACTTATTTTATATTTTTGTTTTCATATTTTCCGATAATGGTATATCTATAATGTGATAAGTTGAGCTATTTATAATCATAATTTTCCTTACTGTGTGTACCTAAAAATATTGTATTCATTGTATGCTTTTTACTACTATTAGTATCATTATTACTATTCATGTTTATTATTATTATTATTATTATTATTATATTTTATGATTACTCCTAATTTTAAGTTATTGTTTTTAACTTATTACCTATTAAGTTATAGCCCTATTTATTCTTTGCTGTACGCCTATGTTAGGCCTATCATGTTGCATGTTACCACGTATTCACATTTTTTTTATGTTCTAGTGATATTTAACTTATTTTATATTTTTGTTTTCATATTTTCCGATAATGGTATATCTATAATGTGATAAGTTGAGCTATTTATAATCATAATTTTCCTTACTGTGTGTACTTGAAAATATTGTATTCATTGTATGCTTTGTACTACTATTAGTATTATTATTACTATTCATATTTATTATTGTTATTATTATTATTATTATTATTATTATGAATAATTGTCTTATTTTTTATACTTTTTATGTCTCATTTATTTTGACCTGCTGTTCACATTTTCCTTTCTTTCTGTATGTTATATATTATGTCTGATTTCTACATACTTGTTGTTTACATTTTATTATTATTATTATCTTATTCAGTTTTGTGTGTAAAATTGTAGTGTACTTTGTAAATTTGTAGTGTTTTTGTAACGTAGTTTTACTCCAGGTTGAGTGTTAGAGAAGGCCGTATGGCCTTAACTCTTCCAGGTTAAATAAATCATTATTATTATTATTATTATTATTATTATTATTATTATTATGAATAATTGTCTTATTTTTTGTACTTTTTATGTCTCATTTATTTTGACCTGCTGTTCACATTTTCCTTTCTTTCTGTATGTTATATATTATGTCTGATTTCTACTTAGGCCTACTTGTTGTTTACATATTATCTTATTCAGTTTTGTGTGTAAAATTGTAGTGTACTTTGTAAATTTGTAGTGTTTGTGTAACGCAGTTTTACTCCTGGTTGAGTGTTAGAGAAGGCCGGATGGCCTTAACTCTTCCAGGTTAAATATATTATTATCATTATTATTGTTATTATTATTATTATTATTATTATTATTATTATTATTATTATTATGACTAGCACCTGACGTAGTTCAATTATTCCGGGTGACGGTGGACATTTATTTACACCTTAATGAAACTTTGTCACTGTTTATCTGCATCCCCACATAATCGACTCTTTTAATTGCGAACATAATTACAAGTGACGCCGTGCCAGGCTTGACATTCCACACGCTGTTTCCATTAACGATTCCAAGGATTTTAACACTTCGCGAGAATGTGTAAGCAACGCTTGTCACATCTGAGATTTCACTGGACTCATTTTATCTTAATGTTAAAAATAATATTAAGTGTCATAGTTCTACAGGCCTATCTAACTTAGTTTTAAGTAAGTTATAATTCTTTATCATGCTGATCGTGCAGATCTAGACCCAACTTATATCTGCAAATGTTTATCATTAAAGTGCCGGTCCACGACGCAACTTGAATTGTGTGAATTTTTCAGTTGCGCAGCTCGTTAAGACATGAGCCAAAACTAGCGTGGAATTTACCACTTTCTCAGTTCAACAACTTGAAAAAAAATTGCACGATTAATGCTTGCGCACAAAACATCATTCATGTAACGTAACATGATTATCACACACACGCATCTTGGTCAACTGTTGGTGATGCTGTGAATGTGGACAGAGACGCTGCAGTTGTCAGTCACTTATCTAGGCTACTCCTCGAGCTGTTTCAGAAAGACCAAGCTTTTTAAAAATGTTATGACCACTGTCAGGGAACAACTTCCATTCTCTGTTACGAAAATTGACGACGTTAATACAAAAGAAAGACACGTGATCGACAAATTCCGTATAACATACAGAACGCCTTGTAGTAGGCCCAACACACAACCGGCGAGTCGGTAGGAATGTAAACAAATCAGAGTAGCATACCTGAAGTGAGAGCCATCAGTTTCGCACTAGGCCTACTTCATGCAGCCTTTAGTGCTATTTAAGATAAGTTATAATTAGACCTAAGGTGTTTTGAATGGAGACCGCTTAAAATTAATATACGCCTATTTCTATTAATTACGTACATGTTAGGCATCAAAGAAATCTCATTTCATACCACATTTGTCTTTTGTGTCGCGTCGTGATTTATGGACCTCAATTTCACTTCTTCCGCTTGTGAACTGACCTCAACTTAAGCGATCTTCTGACCTCAAGTCCAGTTCATTAAACGCACTTTCCCTTTTTTTTGTTCATTGCGATACTCCAGTGGCTCAATTTTCCAAGAACATTATTTCGATTCAATAAAAAAAAGAGAAATTATGAATATCTTTGTGAAAGAATGTTCGATTGTGCTATAGGCTATAACATACGAAATATGGATTATCAAATTATTTGCAAATATGTACCAAAAATATCACACTAGATTTAATAAGTTATTGTTGAAAATAAAATGATAACCTAGAAGAAATACACACTCACAACAGACTCCTTCCATCCACTAAACACGTGTGAACGATCCAAGAGCTCTGACGTGACGAAGGTAGGCGGAAAAATTGCCTGGGCCTACAAGATGACACTTTCAAAATTGCATGCGACTTAAAAATTGCGCAAAAATTCAATTCGCTTAAGTATGGTTGTTTACACTGAGCAACTCGACAATTTAAGTCGCGTCGTGGACGAGTAGTTTTGGATTCGTAATTCAGCAACTTACTGAAGTTGTCGTCTAACACGTCAGTCCTTGACACTCGACGGCACTTACCCAGCATTTCAGCGGCATCAGTAAACACGATGAAGTATTTCGGAACGTGCACAGTCCATTGTTACTCCCGAATGCTTGCGCAGGTCGTCACCACAAACAAGATCGAATCCTGCGAGGAGCGATGCAAGTCACGGCACGGCACACGCACGTTGTCACTCGATAGCGGCGCTCTGTCACGGCGGGCGGGCAGATCTGCGGGTCGCGCCGTCACTCAGCCTCCCCGGAGGAGGAGCCCGGCGCTGGGTGGAGCCACGGCCCCCCCCCCTCCAACACAGCTCACCGGGCCGCCGCGCACATCTTCCCCTCATCTCGCACAAGAAAAAATATTCCTACCGGCTTCCCATAAGACATTTTTTTACTCAGATGAAAATACGCGCTGGGCGGGGAGAAACTTTTACAGGAATATTCCTTCCGCAACAGCCCCGCGAGGGAAGTTTTTTTTTTTTATTATTATTTCGTGTTGCTTACCGGAGTAAGAATCGAGCATCATGTGCACATCGCCGCGCCGGCCGCAGCGAAAAAAAAAAATGGTACAACTTTCTGAAATTAAATTCCAAGAATATTTCCCCAATATCATCATCATCATCATCATCATCATCATCATCATGTTAGGAACATCGGCTTATTCTGGCTAAAAAGAATTACTGTTCTCCAACCAGGAGATAAACCGTGAAAGGAATGTGCTTACTATTGCGTCAATTACTTTCATGGGTGCGTCTGAAGGAACGAAGAACAATACATTCACTGTCTCTTCTGTTTAGAATCATGCATACTTCTACTCCAAATTATCTGTTATCGCGCTTTCAATTTCTTACAACTCTTAGAAACCGACATCAAGCACTTCTTTCTATCCCTCATCATAGAACGTCTTTATACTCATCTTCCTATACTGTAGAAATACCTCGCCTCTGGAATTCGTTACCTAATGACGTCACGGACTGCCGGACTTTATCACAATTCAAAATTAAATTGGAAAATTTTGTCTTAGTTAATGTTTTTAGGTATTGCTAGAAGTATTGATTTGTGTTTTTTTTTTTCTTTTTCTTTTTTAATCTAATTAGATTAAAATTGCAAGTTTCTTGTTTATGTTAGTTAATTAGGATACAATTAATTATGATACTTAATCACTCTTTTAAAGTTTGTATGGCTGCAACCTGTCTATATTTTCTGTGGCTTTCCTTTGTTTATAGTGTTTTTTCTCTCTCTCTCTTTATTTTTTGTGTAGCTTTATTTTGTATATAGTGTATTTTTCTCTGTTTATTTCTATTATTGTATTTGTATTCCTGGTGTCGTGGAAGAAAAGGCCTGATGGCCTTAACTACACCAGAATAAATAAATAAATAAATAAATCTATTGGAGCGAAGTAGATAGATAATATTAGAGTTATAACGTCAGTTTGAAAATCATGCGCTCTCCTGCATGTGTTATTTCCTGTATGGAGGGATTAAACGACCATGAGATTAACAGCGATCTAATTTTGTAACTAGGGTAGTATAAAAATGTTTATATCAGTGTTATGGTTTGTGCTTTGAGAGATAGCCAATAGAGATACGAGTACCCACGTGTGTGACCTTATGACATCTTATGACATCAACATTCATTCACAGCATCACCCCGCTTCGTTTAATTCCCTGGAGACTTTCTCGTCGTTGGAGTACAGTAACTGTTCCTGAGACAGGCTCTTTCCTCTATTTGTGTTTTTTTCGTAATTTAACTTATTTCAAGACTGGAGTGTGTTCAATTTTATAATCTTTTTCTTCTTCTTTGATTTTTTCCCCCTTCAATGCTTGCCGTTTTTAGTTTCCACAGTCTTCGGTTCTTCCAGTCCCTTCTCGCCCTACTTGGTGAATATAGGTTACTCATATTAACGCAGGTCTATCTCTTCTCCTTTTGCCAGCGGAATATCAATCCATTTTTCTCTTTGGCGATCTATAGTCTGGCATCCTTTGGACGTGCCCATACCATTACAAGTTTTGGTAATTGAAGTTCGGCCCATTCTGGCCCAGATTATTCCGTTTCTTACTTTTCTTCTCTTGTAAACTGTAGGCATCTTCTCGTAAGTCCATTTCTACTGTTCGAACTTTATTTCTTATTTTTGTTGTAATCGGCCACATTTCCGCTCCATATAGCCTAAATCAATGTTTTCTACTACAACTACTATGAAAAATTATTTTCTTAAATTTTAACTAGATTTAGCATTCCATATCAACCAATGTTGCTTTCCTCCCATAGCTATTCTAGTCTCTATCTTATCTGTATTAGACTACATGTGGGGCCACTCCTTGAAATTAAGATGTAGAATAATATTTAAAAGTATTATATTCTTTTCGGAATATGTATGATAAGAACTTTCTTGTGTTAAATTTTAACGTATCTTGTTAACATGTTTCGATCTATTTTCGGTCATCTTCAGAACTGGTCGTTGTTGGTCTTGGCGCCTCTTGTTTCCTGTGAGGGTGCGTTCGTAGTGTAGAGTCAAAGAGTGGGTGTGTTTTGAAATTGAGTTATGTGTTGAGAATATCGTTGGGGTGTGTTTTCGTGTGTCTGTATATTTCATATTGTTCTAGTGTGTTGAGTTTCTGGCTTTTTGGTTGGATGTGCAGTATTTCCATGTCTGTGTTGGTGTCTCTGTAGGTGTGGTTGGCATTTGTGATGTGTTCTGCATATGTGGAGGTGTTTTGTAATGTTGTTATGGCTGTGATGTGTTCTTTGTAACGTGTTTGAAATGATCTGCCTGTCTGTCCTATGTAGAAGTTGTTGCAGGTGTTACATTTGAGTTTGTATAAGCCTGTGTGGTTGTATGTGTTGAGATGTTTTTGAAGAGTGTTATTTGTTCTGTATACGAAGTTGTAACTTAATCTTTTGAATGAGGTTGCAATTTTATATTCTCAACACACAACTCAATTTCAAAACACATACACTCTTTGACTCTACACTACGAACGCACCCTCACAGGAAACAAGAGGCGCCAAGACCAACAACGACCAGTTCTGAAGATGACCCAAAATAGGTCGAACATGTTAACAAGGTAATACGTTAAAATTTAACACAAGAAAGTTCTTATCATACATATTCCGAAGTGATACAGTGTTAAAAGTTGTGTAATCAAGATGTATTATATTCTCTTATAATTTCTGTTTCCAATTCTATGTTGGATATTTTTCTTCCAACACACATAGGGCTATATTTTGTTTTATTAAAGTTAATTTTTAATCCCCATCTGTGAACAAAAAATAAGATTTGCCTTCAGTGCAAACCTCAAAGATCTTCCGGCCGCCCCTTCGGATAACAGATAGAAAACACAAGACCTCAACAGGCCGAAAGTTATGGCCTAGGCCTACCAGAAGTACTTGGTAAGACGATGATGATAATGATGAAATCTTGAGAATCTTATTTTAAGAGAAATTGCAGTGTCTACACGAATATGCAAAATGAAAAAAGAAAGAAAATGAAGCAATGTAGCAGCTTAAGTTTATGTGGAGAATCACAATAATTGTCCTGCCGAGAACGAATAAACGTAAAAAAAGAGAAAATACATGAATAACAAGAAATGTTACTGCACAAGAAGAATAAATAGGCCTGTAAGTAACGCTTATGTTTTATTACACCGATATGGGCCTATAGCAGACCCGACAATTTACCAATGAAATGCGTCTTAAAATAGAAAGTAGCCGTGTGGCAAAGCTGATGAATACACAAATAATTCGCAGGGGTGGTCGCGAAAGATAGCGAAGATCTGTTTTCTGTTCGAACGGACAGACCGTTTTGTGACGAATATTTCACTTACACCAGTGATGTCAAAGCAAGCGCATTTTTCTGACCTCGACGTCGTGCGCGGGCTGCAAGCGCTAAGTATGGAAAGAGGAAGGGTTGTGTATATGAATAAGCAGCCTGTTGGATTAAGAAAACAGTGGTGCACAAACTTCAAACGGAACGTGAAATTTTATGTCGTTATTTTTATATGGCTTCTTTCTGTTTAATATTATCTATATTATCTGTAAAAAAATTACTAACACTGATTTCTTAATATTGCACTTGTGTTTTAAATCTTAATAACATGATAGAGAGTTAAGAAGGAATATTCACTTAAATTCCATAGTAGTATAATATTATACTGTATTAAGTGGATGAAACACATCATTCATAAAGAAAGTGATATAAAAAAAAGAGATTGAGTATGGCATGATAAGTTGGAATTTATATTGATGGTATCTTTAGCCCTACAAAAGTAATCAATAAACTAATCAAAACAATATTACAGTACAAAGCAAAGTTACCTAGGTACTGTATCTGTTTTAAGTGTAACTAATACAATATTACATAACAAAACTCTTATCACATTATGCTTTTAAGGTGATATTTGTGAGCAACTTCCTATCATCAGAATATTAAATTATTTTCTCGAAATCTGCTGAAGCTATAGAGCTAAGATTTTTACAACACATGGGCACGTATCTTTTGCTTATGATGTAACAGTAGTTGCTTTGTTAATTCATTTCCTTACATACAATTTCCATGCGAATATTTTCAAAATTTTCAATATACTATCTTCAGTAATAAGTATATACGGTATATAAGATTTACGAAAACATTCTGTAAGGCTACTAAATAAATAGGCCTATACCTGAAAATTTCACTTTTCTATACGAAAATTTGAGAAAATATTTCTTTTGAATAAAAATATCAAACTTGTGAAAAATAAGCATTAAAATTAAAACTTACATTCTTATAATGCACTTAACATGGATACAGTTTTAATAAGTTCTCTTCCCTTTATCCATTGAATCAGTGCTGGCCATCCCTGAATATAGCTCGACCAAGCGGCATATACCACCTCTTTCGTCTGTCTCTTTCCTTTCCGCTGTAAAGCGCTCAGGCTCTCCTGGACTCTAAAGCGCGCGCTTGCTCCTGTGGGGATCAATTGACATGCCTGACCTACACGATCATATTATCGAAGAGCGGTAGATCTACACAAATTCTGAATCTCGATCAATCAGTAAGCAAGTCATTTGTCCAGAGAGATAGGAACAGAAAAAATATGAGGCCTGCTGTTCAACGGCAAAGCGATCTTCAAGCTCATTCACAACACAGCGGGCTGAGTCCACGTGCACCAACAACAAGTCTTGAGTGGCTTGTGATTATTTTTTTTTTATTTTAGTAGGTTATTTAACGACGCTTTATCAACATCTTAGGTTATTTAGCGTCTGAATGAGATGAAGGTGATAACGCCGGTGAAATGAGTCCGGGGTCCAACACCCAAAGTTACCCAGCATTTGCTCTTATTGGGTTGAGGGAAAACCCCGGAAAAAATCTCAACCAGGTAACTTGCCCCGACCGGGATTCGAACCCGGGCCACCTGGTTTCGCGGCTAGACGCGTTAACCGTTACTCCACAGGTGTGGACCGCTTGTGATTAATGATGATGATGATGATAATGATGATGATAATAATAATAGTAATAATAATAATAATAATAATAATAATAATAAATAGCAGATAAAAACTCGTTATGTGCATGATCAAAAATCTGTAATGAAAATAGTAGCTGCTGGCCAGATTACTGATGGACTATAGCTGGGCTTATCCCAGCTAGGAAGTAAGTTGTAATGAAGGAGAAGCCTGAACAGGTTATTTTTATGTGCTGAAGTGTTACAAAGACACGAACAGCAAAGGGTTTGTCCCTAACCCTGCTAAATAAAGGATACTTTTTTTTTCTCTTTGAGTTCTTTCTGTCTGTATTTGTGTAGGCTTTTTTCTTTGTAAATTTCAGCTTAACAAGTGGTTACCAAACTTGTTTGCATCTTCGATTACATTAAACTTACTGGAGTTAAACATTGTTATTCGAAAACAGATAAGGAGAAGAAACGCCAATCGCCTCTGATGTCACTTCCCGAGGGCAGCATCTCAGACTACATTGGGTTGCATTATTTCGGAACTGGTTTTACACCTAGTAATTATCAGGAATTATATTTCTACCGAAAAGAATGCCATGTTTCAAAGCCGCAATGAAAACTGTGCTTCGGAGTGTTGTGGAAACAAGATCTTCAACACGACAGGAACAAGAACAAGTAATTCCTGAATTTCTTTTCCCCGTACGTAACAAATAACATAGGCCTACTTCAAATTTTCGTGAAGTCCATGTAACCATTCTTCGAACGTTTTTAAAGGCATGAAATTATATTCCCACCATTTTTAAGGAATGTTTCAATGAAAGAACAGGCTTCCTAACTTGATACATGCTTCCAGATCACGAAATGCAACCTTTTGCCTGAAATTATTATTATTTTATTTTATTTTATTGGGTTATTTTACGACGCTGTATCAACATCTAGGTTATTTAGCGTCTGAATGAAATGAAGGTGATAATGCCGGTGAAATAAGTCCGGGGTCCAGCACCGAAAGTGTCCAGCATTTGCTCGTATTGGGTTGAGGGAAAAGTCCGGAAACAACCTCAACCAGGTAACTTGCCCCGACCGGGATTCGAACCCGGGCCACCTGGTTTCGCAGTCAGACGCGCTGACCGTTACTCCACAGGTGTGGACAATTATTATTATTATTATTATTATTATTATTATTATTATTATAAAGACGTCTATTTGCTGTGAATTGCACCTCCAATTGAATACTTCCAGGGTTTACTGAAGCTGTTACTAGCATTGAAAGCGCGTGAAATAATCTTCACTTCATAACTAACATGCCACACAACAGACTATCAGCAAACTACAGTTAAACATTTGTTTCAAAATTTACATCTCTGCTGGGTCACTGTCTTTCATCTATGCGGCCCGAATTTGATCCCTGATCAGAGCGTGGTGGACTCTGTGGTGCAGGTTGCAGAGGGTTTTTCTCGGGGTACTCCAATCTCTCCTCCATCTCACCATAGCACAGGCACATTTATCGCATTTATTAACGTCCAACAGTAGATACAAGATTTTACGTATTTTCAGGACAAATTCATTTTAAGACATGATAAAGGATTTCCCCGCCCAATTTTATGATCTATTTTTGTAAATTCTGTTATTGTAGGTCTAAGGTAATTTATACGTGTCAATACCATTCAATGTAAAACTGATAATTAGGCCTAATATTATCAAAATTTGTATATAAATACAAATTTTGATAATATTAATAATATACATTAAATAAAATATTAAAAGATTTTGGGATGGAAATTTCAGCACAAAAATCAAAAGTAATGGCAATTTTAGGACAAGACCCAGTCAGAAGTAAGTTAATACACAATAACCAATGTCTCGAACAAGTACAAAATTTCAATTATCTGGGTTGTGAAATATCTTATCAAGATGAAAAAATTTGAACAAGAAAATTATCAAATTTACACAAATTCTAGGAATAATAAACAATACATTAAAAGCTAAATTAGTACAAAAATCTACAAGAATAAAAATATATAATACACTAGCATTGCCCTCCCTTTTATACGGAAGCGAGATTTGGACATTAAAGAAAAAAGACATGAACAGAATCAAAGCAACGGAAATGAAATTTTTCAGGAGGACAGCAGGATATACTCTTTTAGACCGAAAAAGGAATGAAGAAATTTTAGAACAATTAGAAGTAGAGTCAGTAGAAGAAAAAATCAGCAGATACAAATTCAATTGGCTAGATCATGTAAGAAGAATGGAAAATTCAAGAATCCCAAAAATTATGATGCAGTATAAACCTAGAGGACATCGTCGACCAGGAAGACCTTTAAGAAGACTGCTAGATGGGGCCGAAACAGGTCTACAGAGGCCTAATTCGTGAAGGATGATGATGATGATCAAAATTTTAAATACCTTCTTCTAGATCTATGACGTGTAAGTTACATACTGGAAAAATAAATTGTAAAGAAGAATGGGAAATAAAATATGCTCACAATCAAGGAGTTAGCAATAGGCTAATGGATACAGTCAGTTTCAAGAAAAACGTTAGAATGAGCTACACACAAATTGTTACGACTTGACAATAGAAAGATATAAGGCGACCTGTGCAACGAATCGTAGAAAGAAGTGAGAGGAAAGACTGAAATGACAAGAAGATACAAGTTACCTACAAGGAACTAAGAATAAATGTATCCGTAAAATAAAAGACAGCACAAAACTTTACGAAATGAAAAGTGAAGAATGTTCCAGAAATTCAACATAACTTTCGTTAAGAATAGTAGAATTATCGAGAATAGCACAAAGCTTGAGGCCGGAACAGGCGCAATGTGCAAGAACAGAGTGGCGCCCGGGGGAGTACGCAATGATCACACATGCGTGCAGTTCCACCCAGCAGACTTTACAAAGCGTGCAATATTCAACACCAACGCACAAAAATAAACCTGTCTGGCATTTAAAACTACCGAGAAAAAAAGAAAAAGGTACTCGAACTCGCGCCACGATTTAGTACAAATGTAAACACATTAATGAAGTAAAAATTCAGTTTGGACGACCCTGACTCGGGTTTGCTCGTACAATGGCAATGAAGATTTGTGGGCCTCATTGTGAAGGGAGATTCTCAACATCACAACATTAAATTACACGGAGGGGAAAAGAAAAAAATTGTAACCTATATAGGTTAGTCCACACACCATGCATATGACGTCTGCAGAATGGCTGTCTTTGTAATCTTAAACACTTAAAAAGAAATATCTCTCTTGGTGTCATACGGCGAGCATTGAGAGAGATCTTGAAGGTAGCATACGGATGTAATGTGATGAATAAAATCAGAAGCTGAGCACGACCGTCGCATACCTGGGCCAACCCTTCATCCCTCACGACGTGTTAGGGACTTACTTAATCTTTATCAAGATAGAACCCGAACTTGACGACGAGTCCTGGTGAATTCGTGATAATGGGACTAATTACCGAAATAGGCTGTAATCCAATTTGTGAGCAAACACAAGAAAATTGCGGATGTATTTTGTACTGTAAAACTTCTGGTGCTACGAAGATGTTGCAGACTCAATGAAGTAGAACATGAGAGAAGTAACGTACACAGATCTAGAAGATGTTACAGACTCAATGAACTAGAACATGAGGGAAGTAACGTACACAGATCTAGAAGATATTGCAGACTCAATGAACTAGAACATGAGGGAAGTAACGTACACAGATCTAGAATATGTTGCAGACTCAATGAACTAGAACATGAGGGCAGTAACGTACACAGATCTAGAAGATGTTGCAGACTCAATGAAGTAGAACATGAGGGAAGTAACGTACACAGATCTAGAAGATGTTGCAGACTCAATGAACTAGAACATGAGGGAAGTAACGTACACAGATCTAGAATATGTTGCAGACTCAATGAACTAGAACATGAGGGAAGTAACGTACACAGATCTAGAAGATGTTGCAGACTCAATGAACTAGAACATGAGGGCAGTAACGTACACAGATCTAGAAGATGTTGCAGACTCAATGAACTAGAACATGAGGGAAGTAACGTACACAGATCTAGAAGATGTTGCAGACTCAATGAAGTGGAACATGAGAGAAGTAACGTACACAGATCTAGAAGATGTTGCAGATTCAATGAACTAGAACATGAGGGAAGTAACGTACACAGATCTAGAAGATGTTGCAGACTCAATGAACTGGAACATGAGGGAAGTAACGTACACAGATCTAGAAGATGTTGCAGACTCATTGAACTAGCAAATGAGGGAAGTAACGTACACAGATCTAGAAGATGTTGCAGACTCAAGGAACTAGAACATGAGGGAAGTAACGTACACAGATCTAGAAGTTATTGCAGGCTGAATAATCTAGTATAATAAGGAAGCCAGACTAAGTACTTGAATTAATCCTCAGCGTACTGACTGGCTGCACTTTAATCTCTTCCAATAACTATCGCAGGTGTGGGTGGACCATATGTTAGTTAAATCAATAAATGCAATTTCGTTTCAAGATGATGGATGAGGTGGTAGCATTGGTGCCAAAGCGTGCCTAGTGTGGGTCCACCTCCTAAGATGCTGTAGCTGAATGGACGGATGTTTGGCTATACTAATTAACGTTACAGTATCTTATTACCGTAGGTAATGAACACTACGTTACCGTTTGAACGCAGGAAGTTGATGTGTTACATTTAATGGAGCGCCATGACCTATACAAAATGTCTTTACGTCATTTTTACACACTTACAGAAAGCCAGCTAAAGAGAAAAGAGAGAACTAAAAGTTCCGTTTTGAGAGTTTTACTTTTCTTCCGAAGGGAGGGAAAAATGCTGACTAAAACGCCCATATCGTTAGTAGATCAAACACTCGCTGCCTTGTTACATGCCCTCAATGGATTTCACACCCTGCAGAAAAGCTATTACACACTCTATTAGCCTCCAGCCTTAGCTCGGCATGGCCGCCCGCCCGCATATGAAAGATCGTCGGAGGCCGTCAGCACTTTGCTTTGATAATCCATTCATGCAGGCCATATCTTGCTGTGATCTCTTTATGCAAAAAAGGAGTCAAAAAGCTGTCGGAAGCAGAACAAGTTTCAAAAAACAACCTTCTGCTTTACATCATGTAGAGAAAAATGTGGACAGTGACGAAAAAAGGGAACATTTTCCTCATGTTGAAGAAAATAAATTGACCCTCGGTCACTTAAAAACCGGGATTCTTTTCAGGTGTAGCGGAGGCAACAGATGGGCCTAATGTAACGCGCTGCCTCTGCATCGATCAACATTTCCACCATATTGCAATCAACAGTGGCAACGCTATCTTCTAGTGATTCTAGTCACGTGGTTTACTCCATCTGACTTTGCAAGACGGTGAAGAAAGAGCATCCCACATTGCACTGGGATTCCAAACCCGCGACAGTTAAAGCTGTTGCGGTATGGTTTTATGATCAATCAATCAATCAATCAATCAATCAATCAATCAATCAATCAATCAACCAACCAACAGATTACACGTAACCAACGACTTGCATAGTCTAGTAATGGGATTGTGTAGCTACGAACAACTGTGTGCTATAGCCTACAGCGTGCGTGTCTACTCATCTACTGTAATAATAATTAATCATTATAAAAGGCATATTCTGCATAAATTGAAGTCATTTACTGCACATCCATGTAACATCACTTATTAATCTGAAACTTAAGGTAATGATTTCACTGATGAACTGCAGATACCGCCCAGCACTGTTCGCATATTGCAATCGTTTCCACTGCTGTACAGTTTTGTTACTTACGAAATCCATATTTTGATCGATAAAAATACTGAGTAGCGTCCTCGAATGCTTCTTGTAATGAGGAAGTAAATTACAAGTTCAAAGAGTTTCATTGAATTAAATTCTTTTACCGCGTTGCCAATTACAGGTGTATTATGGGCCTATTAAAGCATGTTGGAAATATTCAGATTGTCAATTAATATAGATACACACAATATAATATTTGTTACTCAGTCAAATGACAAATCAATGTAAAATAATGACTTATATTATATGGTCATTAAGTTTTATATGCATGAGCTACAAATTGCAAACGTTTTCGCCCATTCAGGCACCTTCAGGCACAATTATACAATATCTCGATATCAAACTATGTAGCCATTACATTGGTGGTAGATAAACTGTTTAAGATTAATGATGTACAAAACATCTCCATAATTAAAATGTGATATTACAAGTCATAAATTAAAATAATGTTAAAAACCACGTAGTGTTGTAATTAAACTTCATAATATTCTGTGGAACACTTGTTCAGTAGAGTCCAATGAGTGATGAATTATGTGTCGTTTGAACGTGGCAACTGTATAGATCACTATAAAACAATATGTTAAAAACCACGTAGTGTTGTAATTAAACTTCATAATATTCTGTGGAACACTTGTTCAGTAGAGTCCAATGAGTGATGAATTATGTGTCGTTTGAACGTGGCAACTGTATAGATCACTATAAAACAATATGTTAAAAACCACGTAGTGTTGTAATTAAACTTCATAATATTCTGTGGAACTCTTGTTCAGTAGAGTCAAATAAGTGATGAATTATGTGTCGTTTGAACGTTTTTCGTTTGTCGTTTTTCACAGAATGTTTCTGTGTTTGTATGAAGTAATATCGGAAGCTAAATTAACCGATTTGTATAATTAATTATTATTTCACCATTGGAAAGTGTAGTTTCTCTAGATGGACATAATGCTATAATGTTATTACAGTAACTTCTGATATGATATAATATAATATATAATATAATATAATATAATATAATATAATATAATATAATATAATATAATATAATATAATATAATATATAATATAATATAATATAATATAATATAATATAATATAATATAATATAATATAATATAATATAATATAATATAATATAATGTAATATAATATAATATAATATAATTTATTTGAAGGGTTCAGAACCATAGTGGGCCAAACGCCATTTACTGAATACGTAGAAAACAAGGGTTAAAATTAAGTTATTACTATAATTCAATGGAAACCTATAACAAGTAAAATAAAATATACACATTAAATCTAAATGATGTCAATGTTCATTAAACTATGGTTGCATGTAATAAAAATTAGTAACATGTTAAAGGAATTGTCATCGCACCAATGAGTGTCTCTGGACCAAAATGATCGCATTTTAATTATGTGGATGCAATTTAAATTAAGTAACATATTAAACGATTTATCCTTCTATCAAACACGAATGTTCCCTGGATCAAACGTCCTATTTTAATCATGTAATTACTTTATATTTATTTCTAACGGGTGCAGCGGAGCGCACGGGTACGGCTAGTAATAATAATAAATGCATCTCAGGTTGGAGCGTTAAACAGAGCTGCTCCTGGCCTCTGCAGCAGCCACGTATGAAGTGGAATAAGCCGCTTGTTACACAGTGTAAGGTGACAATAAGACTCAAATTCAAACGAAGTGCTCAGCGGGGTGCTTGCTGTAGGGGCTGCGCAACTTCATTTCCTTCCCGCTGAGGCCGATATATATTCTGACCAAGAGAAGGTCCGTCTTCCAGACCGGCAGTTTCATCCGCCCTCTCCATAATCAATTTCAACACTTGGTTAGGGAAACGACTGTTACCGCTAGCCAGCAAAATAGAAGTCCAGTAGAATCTATACAATAATAATAAAACAACTCTGAACAAGAAGAAATGGACAGTTCATGGTGCAATATAAAATAGGGGCAGTTCAAATGCGATTCACAGAAATTATTTCCCAAAGGATAAAACCGTAGAATGGAACATGACTATTATTTTAACAAAAAAGCAAAAGGAGGAAGGAATAGACGGGTCTACAAGACAGAAAGAAATAAACAGTAGTAGACTGGTATCTTTGCTCTAGAGTATGCGATCAGGAAAGTCCAGGATAACAGAGAGGGTTTGGAATTGAACGGGTTACATCAGCTGTTTGTCTATGCGGATGACGTGAATATGTTAGGAGAAAATCCACAAACGATTAGGGAAAACACGGGAATTTTACTGGAACCAAGTAAAGAGATAGGTTTGGAAGTAAATCCCGAAAATACAAAGTATATGATTATGTCTCGTGACGGGAATGTTGTACGAAATGGAAATATAAAAATTGGAAATTTATCTTTTGAAGAGGTGGAGAAGTTCAAATATCTTGAAGCAACAGTAACAAATATAAATGTTTCTCGGGAAGAAATTAAACACAGAATAAATATGGGAAATGCCTGTTATTATTCGGTTGAGAAGCTTTTATCATCCAGTCGCTGTCAAAAAATCTGAAAGTTAGAATTTATAAAACAGTTATATTACCGGTTATTCTTTATGGTTGTAAAACTTGGACTCTCACTTTAAGAGAGGAACATAGGTTAAGAGTGTTTGAGAATAAGGTGCTTAGGAAAATATTTGGGGTTAAGAGGGATGAAGTTACAGGAGAATGGAGAAAGTTACACAACACAGAACTGCACGCATTGTATTCTTCACCTGACATAATTAGGAACATAAAATCCAGACTTTGAGATGGGCAGGGCATGTAGCACGTATGGGCGAATCCAGAAATGCATATAGTTGGGAGGCCGGAGGGAAAAAGACCTTTAGGGAGGCCGAGACGTAGATGGGAGGATAATATTAAAATGGATTTGAGGGAGGTGGGATATGATGATAGAGAATAGATTAATCTTGCTCAGGATAGGGACCAATGGCGGACTTATGTGAGGGCGGCAATGAACCTCCGGGTTCCTTAAAAGCCAATAAGTAAGTAAGACTGGTATCTCCATCGGTGGTAGAAATGTGTGGAATATCTAGAGTAGTAAAGACTCGTATCTGTGGTTGTTATCCTACTTGGAGTAGGCCTAGTACCAGATCAGTAGTTATAATTGCAGTCACAGTGTGGGCGGTAGTTGGTGTGTGCCGGTTGGTTCTCGATTTTCAAGTTCAATATATCCTTGGAAGTTGGTCCGACGCTTTCACAATCGCGTCTGCTCCAATCCCCCTTCGCTCGACCCTCACTTGTAAAATTTCACCAGGATGTCCACAACACATGCATGACGGTAATTGAAATCGGCCACAGTGACCAAGGAAGTTCCGCGCACAATATCCCAGTGTATATAATAACAGTCTTCGGGGAGGGAGGGCAGGACTGCCTATTCAAAGTTGCGCTCAACTTTCCTCCATGCCTAGGAGACGCCTGGCTATGCAATATCGACCCTCCCTGTCTTTTTTATAATACTTTAAATAGCTTCACGCAACACTTTCTTTAATACATTTAATAACAGTGAGATTGAAAAAAAAAATTATTGTAACTCAATCTGAAGTCTTTCTCTGTGCCATCACGACCATTCTGCTTAATTCTATCTCAAAGACAACGAAGCTCTCTGATTGTGGAACACGAAGTGATCAGTTCAGGCACAACGGAGGCACCAACAGTCTGATCCATCATTTCGACCCTCCCAAATACTAAAATTGTAACTCAGTTTTTTATGGTTTTGAGTTATGATAGTTAATATGGACTTAAATTGTTTATTTCTCTTCCAGTACTGTCATTGTAGCTCTAAACCTTCCCAATCGTATGTAAAATCTTATTGGGTGCTATTCATAAACATTTCGCAGCACGCGCTACGAGAGTACTAAGCTAGCCCCGGCTATCCACTGGTTACTTGTACAGAATTCAAATCATATCCTATCGCTAACACTGGTTTATGAATACGAAAAACGCTGATCATCCACCGGAAGCCCGCGCCAAAAATGTCTATGAATACGACCCATTGTTACTATCTGTATACACTGATTTACACGATCATTTTAAAACTTCATTTGCCTCTCCTGAAAAATGGAAGAAAGTGAGTTACAATGTTAATACTTGTGAGGGTCGATTTATGAATATTTCTTCGAGGAAGATGCGAGTATTACGCTACAGAATGGCCGCTCTGACGAGATCCACAAGGAGACTCTCACGTACCAGCAACGATTTGTGCATTCTTAAATATTTTTGTAAAGGGCTTTAAATATAGGCCTATTAGTCCAGTGATCATCTCCATCATCAGACTTATTTAGATCCCATGAAGTACGGCACTGATCGTTTTGAAGGTGTTCACGTCATCTTTATTACTACATGAATGAACATGAATGATACTTCTTGCTGTTTCCACCACCACCACCATCATTATCATCACATTAACCATCATCATCATGTTCTTCTTCTTCCAATAATGAATCTAGTTCATAAATTAGTGGCCTGCATCTCAGGATTAACAACCTCGTCAGTTATCTTATAGTCTTCCATATCATCTTTTTCCATTAGGGGGTTATTTAGTGAATTCTGTTCACTTCCTGGAACCAATTATTTCTACACGTAGCAAACCCCCGTCAAAGTAAATCAAAATACCTACAATATTTCTTCCAAAGCATTATGGTATTCTTTTACTTTCCTCACGCTCTGTGTGCCGTCACACCCGATTCTCGTTGATTGTGATGTACAACCAGCACGAATCCCTCTGAGGGTTAGCTCAAGGGATAGGGAAGTGCGAGATTTTGTAATTTCCGATAGTACTGCCACTCTGTCGCTGGGGGCGAAGTCTTCGACACTTGCAGATGACAGCATCCACTTCGCATACATTATTTTCACACAACTCAGTGTTTATACGTCGCCTTTGTTATTTTGTCTCTTCGTATCGAGGTAAAAAAACAAAGATGCTTTATAAGTTTTGAGCGTTTTTTTTTTAAGTTCGGGCTTTTCTTTGTCACTGAAATTGAAAGGTTACGACATTACATGTCAGTGTAACGCATAAGGAAATTTTAAATATCCGAGCGAGTAACAATCTGAAAGGACAAAGCTCAGGCAGCCACCGGGTGGACATGAACTGATGTAAAACACATATTATGTATGTATGTATGTATGTATGTATGTAGTATGTATGTATGTATGTATGTACGTGTGTACGTATGTATGTACGTATGTATGTGTGTATGTATGTATGTACGTGTGTATGTATGTATGTAATGTTAAATGTTATGTTTTATTTAACGACGCTTGCAACTGCAGAGGTTATATCAGCGTCGCCGGATGTGCCGGAATTTTGTCCCGCAGGAGTTCTTTTACATGCCAGTAAATCTACTGATATGAGCCTGTCGCATTTAAGCACATTTAAATGCCATCGACCTGGCCCGGTCGACTGTATGTATTTGTATTTAGTATTTATTTATTTTAACCTGGTAGAGATAAGGCCGTCAGGCCTTCTCTGCCCCTCTACCAGGGGATTACAACTATAACATGAACAATAAAATTACAATTAATATTAAATTTACAATTACAATTACAATAGAAATTAAAGTACGACAAGATTGCCTGATTAATGAAAGCTAGACATTTTATCATAGAAGTTAACAACAAAGAATATTTTTGTATTTACTGAATTACAAATTAAACCTAGAATAACAAAATTCTATAGTGATGAAATTACCATATATTGAGATATTTTGTGATAGATTAAGATAACTATTTACAAGAAACCATGTCTGAACGAGTCTCAATTACTAACCAAGTGCCTAGTAAGTTTGCGTTTGAATTCTATTTTATTTCGACAGTCCCTGATGCTAGCAGGTAACGAATTCCAGAGTCTTGGCAGGGCTATTGTGAAAGAGGATGAGTATGAGGAGGTGCGATGGGATGGTATTGTTAGTATTGTTTCATGGCGAGAGCGTGTGTTCAGATTGTGGTGGGAAGAAAGGTAAGTGAAGCGAGACGACAGGTACGAAGGAATAGAAGAGTTCAAGATTTCGAAGAGAAGGAGAAGTGAATGTAAATTTCTTTTCTTATCTAGTTTAAGCCAACCTATTATTTCCAGGGATGGGGTAATATGATCATATTTACGAACATTGCTTACAAAACGTACACACAAATTATGAGCACGTTGAAGTTTCGTTTTGTTGTCGCTGGAGAGGTCAGTCAGTAAAATGTCAGCATAGTCAAAATAGGGAAATACAAGGGTCTGCACAAGGGACTTTTTTAAGCAAGAGGGAAGATGAACATTTATCCTTTTCAGCACATGGATAATAGAATATACTTTTCTGCATGTTTCTGTGATTTGTATGTCCCAGTTGAGATTATTATCCATGTGAATGCCAAGATTTTTTACCGAAGAACTGAAAGGGATATGCACTGTACTTACTTTAACGGGGGAAATGTCGAGGTGCTTTACAGCATCGGTTTGCCGTTTGTGTCCTAATATGATTGCTTGTGTCTTTCGAGGATTGATATTAAGATGGAATTTCTTTGTCCATGTCACAATCGAGTCAATGTCTTCGTTCAATTTATCTATAGCGTCATTTATTCGATCTAAACGGGAAGAGATGTAGCATTGAAGGTCGTCAGCATACAAGTGATAGTTATGTATGTATATATGTATGTAAGTTATGTATGTATGTGCGCATGTATGTATGTATATATGTATGCATGCGTGTATGTCTGCCTGCAACACCAGTATAGCCACGTACTGTATCTGTTTTGCTTCGTTTTATTACGAAGCTTAAATACTTGTTATTTTTTCAACATAGCCTATTACACTATCTGTAAGCAGCCTGAACAGTTGGCAGTAAAACTTTTTCATGTTTCCCTTCGTTACTTTCCAAAATTTTGTTATATATATTTTTTTTTGTATTAGCTTGTATATTAACAGCCACTAGTACAAATAGAAAACTATTGTGTGGACAAACGTTTTGGTAACAAGAGGAAAGACTCTTTTATAAAGTGATTGCATAACTCATTGGTTCGAAACTCTTGCATAAGACGCCAAGGACCGTTAAAATGAATGTTTGTCCTGCCCCGGCTGCAGGGATCTAACACAGATGGATTTCCGCCCAAGATTATACATGTTCGTTTCGCTGGTTTCTTGACGTTGAGAGCTGCGTCACTACCGTTCATTCGGTAGATGTATAGTCCAAACTCACACAACTTAACAGCTTCGGTACGAACGTCTTACCTGCTCGTCAGAGGCCGTGGCAGCTCGTAACTCCCGTGCTTAACAACAACTGTTCTGCTGTACCACGTCTAAACAAATAAAACATCATCACTTTTAACACTACCGTTTGACACGTTCTCATTGGCTGCCACGAAGTGTTATTATACATATACTTCTAACGTATAGGCCTAATAACACTTCAGTGGTGTTTGATTCCTTTGCCACCCCATTGTTCGTAATGAAATAGACCTATGTTTATTTTCATCTAAATTCTTTCAAGTAGTTTTTATTTTGTGTTTGCCATATAGATCGTTTAAATATTATTGTTACTATTATGATGTTATCATAATAATAATAATAATAATAATAATAATAATAATAATAATAATAATAATAATAATAATTTATTTATTTAATCTGGCAGAGCTAAGGCCAGTAGGCCTTCTATTCCGTCCAGCCAGACTCTAATTCTAATAATGTCTAGACCATAAAACAACATAAAAGTAAATAATGAAAGTTGGATAAGCAATGTTAGTGTGACAACAATAAACATTGGTAAGAAATAGCGATGATGATGATGATGATGATGATAGTAGTAATAATAATAATAATAATAATGAGATAATTTAAATATTTATTCTGTGATATATGTATATTCCCTACCGAGTAATGTCAGGGACTGTCAGACATCAAACCAATTTAAGAATAGGCTAACGAGATATTTTTCTAACAATTCTTGTTAACAATAATAGCTGTTTCAGGTTTCTCAATGTTTAATGTTTATATTTTTTTTATTTTATTGGGTTATTTTAAGACGCTTTATCAACATCTAGGTTATTTAGCGTCTGAATGAAATGAAGGTGATAATGCCGGTGAAATGAGTCCGGGGTCCAGCACCGAAAGTTACCCAGCATTTCCTCGTATTGGGTTGAGAAAAAACCCCGGAAAAAACCTGAACCAGGTAACTTGCCCCGACCGGGATTCGAACCCGGGCCACCTGGTTTCGCGGCCAGACGCGCTGACCGTTAATGTTTATATATATATATACATTAAACATTGAGAAACCTGAAACAGCTATTATTGTTAACACGAATTGTTAGAAAAATATCTCGTTAGTCTATTCTTAAATTGGTTTGATGTCTGACAGTCCCTGACATTACTCGGTAGGGAATTCCAAAGCCGAGGAACAGCCACAGTGAAAGAAGATGAATATGAGGATGTTCGGTGAGAGGGAATGGATAATATTGAGGAGTGTTGTGATCGTGTGTCTAGGTTATGATGGGTGGATAAATTTTGAAAACGAGACGCAAGATAGACAGGAGTGGAGAAATGCAATATGTGAAAGAGAAGGGAAAGACAGTGGATTTTCCTACGATCTTCTAGACGGAGCCAGGACAACATTTCGAGGGATGGTGTTACGTGATCAGCCCGGCGAATATTGCAGACGAAACGGACGCACATATTATGAACACGTTGTAGTCTCTGCGCCGAAGTAACGCTTAGGTCAGTAAGCAGAATATCACAGTAATCGAAGTGGGGCATCACGAGTGTTTGTACTAACATTTTTTTTCATGGAAAAGGGTAGAAAATTCTTCAATCGCCTAAACGAGTGGATTAATGAGAATACTTTTTTTTCAGGTTTCATCATACCGTTGAGAGTCCGGATAAAAATGTCTTAAGATTAGATCCACATCTTCAGAATCGCAGGCTAAAGTAGCATTCCTTGACATCTGGGCCGATCTCTCGTACAGTTTGTGCGATAATAGAAAGTTAATTTCAATGATGGAAGACACACAAGCGCGGGTGAAATTCTTCCATTCTCGCTTCCCTTTCGTAAATAAATTATGGTTCTCTTTGAAGAGAGGGTGGGAATTGACGTTTAAACAATAATTACAGTCTTAACTCTCCTCGGTAAAAAACAATTCACGTTATCCCCTGTGGGAGATCCCTCCACTCGCTCCTCCATTGTTAATTAGTTGTACTCGTACACAGTATGTTCCAGGCTGACATGGAGCGGGTCCCTCAAGACCGGCCGTCCCCCACAATGTCATGTATCAACACCCTGGAGGAATACGGAGCAAGCTCTACCTCCGTTTGAGATCCTAAATAATAGTGGCAGGAAGGCAGCGAGCTAGAGAAAAGCAAATTACTTCTGCTTACACGGCGCGGCCATAGCCAAACCTCCCCGGGGATGCAACCCGCAATACAACTGCTGCTAGCTCCCGGAGAGCTTCCTATTCTTATCATGTTGGCAGAACTGTGTTTACAGTAATAGACTTAATACTGATAATGACGATAATGATAATAATAATAATAATAATAATAATAATAATAATAGTAATAATAACCTGTGGCCGAAAGCAAGGAGATGCACTATCACCTTTACTTTTTAACTTTGCTCTAGAGTATGCCATTAGGAAAGTCCAGGATAACAGAGAGGGTTTGGAATTGAACGGGTTACATCAGCTGCTTGTCTATACGGATGACGTGAGTATGTTAGGAGAGAATCCACAAACGATTAGGGAAGACACGGGAATTTTACTGGAAGCAAGTAAAGGGATAGGTTTGGAAGTAAATCCCGAAAAGACAAAGTATATGATTATGTCTCGTGACCAGAATAATGTACGAAATGGAAATATAAAAATAGGAAATTTATCTTTTGAAGAGGTGGAGAAGTTCAAATATCTTGGAGCAACAGTAACAAATATAAATGATACTCGGAAGGAAATTAAACACAGAATAAATATGGGAAATGCCTGTTATTATTCGGTTGAGAAGCTTTTATCATCCAGTCTGTTGTCAAAAAATCTGAAAGTTAGAATTTATAAAACGGTTATATTATCGGTTGTTCTGTATGGTTGTGAAACTTGGACTCTCACTTTGAGAGAGAAATATAGGTTAAGGGTGTTTGAGAATAAGGTGCTTAGGAAGATATTTGGGACTAAGAGGGATGAAGTTACAGGAGAATGGAGAAAGTTACACAACACAGAACTGCACGCATTGTATTCTTCACCTGACATAATCAGGAACATTAAATCCAGACGTTTGAGATGGGCAGGGCATGTAGCACGTATGGGTGAATCCAGAAATGCATATAGAGTGTTAGTTGGGAAGCCAGAGGGAAAAAGACCTTTAGGGAGGCCGAGACGTATATGGGAGGATAATATTAAAATGGATTTGAGGGAGGTGGGATATGATGATAGAGACTGGATTAATCTTGCTCAGGATAGGGACCAATGGCGGGCTTATGTGAGGGCGGCAATGAACGTCCGGGTTCCTTAAAAGCCAGTAAGTAAGTAATAGTAATAATAATGATAGTAATAATAAAGTATTTCATAAAACATGTCGGAGAGACGCAGTTGTTATGAACTCCAATCAAGGAGACCGGAAGTAGCTACCTAATGAAATAAGCAGTAGCAATGCATGACCTGTTGGCCGCGGTATTGGGAAAGTTTTAATAGAGAAAAAACCGCCGGTTTATTATGCGAGTGGCTTTAGAATTCAAAGTTAACAAAGGAGACAGAGTTTGAGAACAGCCGTGCCACCGACACAAAAAAAACTTCCAGAAGACAATCCTAAAATCAGCAACACATGGAATATGCGAAGACGTAACTTATTAGAATATAGTGTTAACAGGTTGCCCAATTTTGAAGAAACATGGGCACACAAGCGACATTACATTAAAAATCTAAAGTAGTAGTTAGGTTACGAACAACAGAAAGTCACTGCCCCAACAAATAGAAGATTAACAGAGAAGGAATCGGATGGGAGAAGTACAGCATGTTACATTAGGCCATACATATAATCATAAATCATCATCATCACATAAAACTTGTCAATACTGAAGTCAATATTTCTGCTATCATCTATTGTACAGCGCTCTCATTTTACGAGGAAAGTTCGCATCATTCCGCCACCGCCGACTTCCTGCAGCGTGGGAAGCCAGTTCTACAGGGACATCATTTTATTTTTACTTCAATTTGTATTGTATCTGAGTTTTTGAATGTACTTCATTCCCACCCCTTCTACTAATGAAGTTCGACCGTCCTCCACACAGATCCAAGATCGCATATACAGTCATAGTAGCCTTACAGTCATAGTAAATAGTACGTTCCAACAATATGTTCGCGTTTTCCAGTGACGAAAGAGCTTTCAATATTGCATCATTTTCCATTTGCCTACGTCGCATCCCGGTTTCCCCCACCTGCTTCCATTCGCCTCTCTGTAAATGCTAGTGACTGGGTTGTCTCAGCTCTTTTCTGGGAATATTAATTTCCGTTAGAAATTGGACGTCTACGTAATATTATACCCATACAATTGTTTAAAATAACTTAAATAAAAGGGCCTCGTTAAGTAATTAACTGTCACGTGATATCCTCCCTTTCTACGACGCTGAGACGTAACCATTTGGACGGACAGTAGATAGCATGTCTGAGTAATTTTATCTTTTCGGATCGGGCAGAAGTGAAGATTGAATTTACAGTAAGTAAGATCTCTTTTATAGAGTAGGTACAGAATTATTTCAACATGAGTTACTGATACGAAGTACGAACCTGATAATTGAAATTACGTACAATAGTCTATAGTGCGATAATATGCAAATTAGAACTGAAGCCTATATCGAAATGAACTGCCACCATTTTCAAAAATGTCTTTAAATATTATGATTATTTTTCAATTTAACTTCATTCTCTATAGTGTACGCTAATGTGTTGCAGACAGTATAATATACACTGCATAATGAATACGTTCGCATGGACAGCTCAGTTCGTGAGTAAAAACACTCATTGTTAATTGTATTTTTATTAAACAAGAACCTAATGAAAATTATCAAACTCAAAATCGCGATATTTCCTAGTTTACGTAAATGGATGAACTACTTTTCTTCCCTCCTATACCTAGTAAAGTGACATGTTTGTATATTACGCCAGTATCATCGAACTCCAGTCATGGAAGGAGGTAACAAACGGTGTTTACAGTTCTTAATCGTTGATCCAAAGGTATAGCCAGGTTAATATTAGAAATGTTAGTAAAAATAAAATGATGTCCCTGTACAAAACATCCCAGCAGTTAGTCGCTTCTGAGAATTGTACCGGAACGTGTGTGTGATTGTTGCTTGTGTATTAAGCAATCGATTGGAAAATAAATTATACGGTTGAACAGCGAAATCATTTGGTGGAATGTTACATGAAAAAAGATAACTCGGGGATTTGCTCGTAAATATCCTGACTCTAGCATTCCTACAAAATCTTGCATTTCGAAGTTGATAATGCCGGCACTAGCGGAACACGTTCCCGCCGGGGTTCCGCTGTAATCTAGTTTCCTCGTAAAATGAGAGCTAAGACCTGCACGCCGTACATTAATAAGTAGGAATCTGCAGTCGTTTGAATAATTTAGGTCGCTTCCTTTACAGGCTTTGCTAATTTAAAATATGCTACCATCACATAGTTCCATATATTTTCATATCGTGCCCGTTTCTTTCTTTCTTTTTTTCTTCTTACGTACGTTCCTGGAATTTCTTGTCACAGGAAATCGGGAGCAGTCTGAGTCTAAAATCTTTTAAGCACACTCTACTTAGAAATGTTTTTAATGAACAGAACTAGACTCTTGCGAAAGTTTCTAATTAGTCTTAAATGACCAAGTTGTTATTTTTTTCTCCCCTCTCTCTTCTTCTTTTTTTTTTTTCTTTTCTTTTTTTATTATCTTGATATATTACGTAATCATTTGTATTTGTATGCCATTTAGTACGACTTTGCTAATCAACATTTTATGTCTTGTAATCCACATGTATTCTCCTATTAGTATATTAACTGTATAATATATGTCAAGTGAATTAATCGTCGAATTTATCTCGGGCATTTTAGGTCTTATAAATTGTGTGTGTGTGTTTTTTTTTCCCTTATGTTATGTAACTGATTTTGATTATGTGTAATTTTCTTACTTACTTACTTACAAATGGCTTTTAAGGAACCCGAAGGTTCATTGCCGCCCTCACATAAGCCCGCCATCGGTCCCTATCCTGTGCAAGATTAATCCATTCTCTATCATCATATCCCACCTCCCTCAAATCCATTTTAATATTATCCTCCCATCTACGTCTCGGCCTCCCTAAAGGTCTTTTTCCCTCCGGTCCCCAACTAACACTCTATATGCATTTCTGGATTCGCCCATACGTGCTACATGCCCTGCCCATCTCAAACGTCTGGATTTAATGTTCCTAACTATGGAAGGTGAAGAATACAATGCGTGCAGTTCTGTGTTGTGTAACTTTCTCCATTCTCCTGTAACTTCATCCCACTTAGCCCCAAATATTTTCCTAAGAACTTTATTCTCAAACACCCTTAATCTCTGTTCCTCTCTAAAAGTGAGAGTCCAAGTTTCACAATCATACAGAACAACCGGTAATATAACTGTTTTATAAATTCTAACTTTCACATTTTTTTGACAACAGACTAGATGACAAAAGCTTCTCTACCGAATAATAACACGCATTTCCCATATTTTTCTGCGTTTAATTTCCTCCAGACTGTAATTTATATTTGTTACTGTTGCTCCAAGATATTTGAATTTTTCCACCTCTTCGAAGGAGAAATCTCAAATTTTTATATTTCCATTTCGTACAATATTCTGGTCACGAGACATAATCATATACTTTGTATTTTCGGAATTTACTTCCAAACCGATCGCTTTACTTGCTTCAAGTAAAATTTCCGTGTTTTCCCTAATCGTTTGTGGATTTTCTCCGAGCATATTCACGTCATCCGCATAGACAAGAAGCTGATGTAACCCATTTAACTCCAAACCCTGTCTATTATCCTGAACTTTCCTAATGGCATATTCTAGAGCGAAGTTAAAAAGTAAAGGTGATAGTGCATCCCCCTGCTTTAGCCCGCAGTGAATTGGAAAAGCATCAGATAGAAACTGACCTATACGAACTCTGCTGTATGTTTCACTGAGACACAGTGTAATTTTCTACTTTATTTTATATATTATGTAACTGATCTTGACTATTTGTAATTTTCTACTATATTTTATGTAATTTCTAAGGTATTTTCTTTTGTGTTGTTTTGTAATCTAATTTTGTATTTCATGTATGTTATTGAAACCTGGTTAAGTGGAAGAGAAGGCCTCATGGCCTTAACTCTCCCAGGCAAAATAAACTTACTACTACTACTACTACTACTACTACTACTACTACTACTTTTAAGTAGGAAACAATACAAACGAATTTCTTAAAGATACTGTTTCAATTTGTGGCTCCATGGAATGTCACACTGGTAGTCTTAACTTTTACATGAAAAGGATGTTAGGATCCAATCTTCAGTTATCAACCACGGTTTATTTACAACGATCTGCTTTTCTGTTTTTAGATACGTATGATCATCAGAAAAAAAAAAGGAAAAAAATTGCCTCACGTTGTAAATTTAGGTTTCGTTTGTGGTTCGAAATGTGCGCAGCCCCTCAGTGCAGACAATGCGTGGAAGGGGCGAGGGAGAGCCACAAAGAGTTCCAACACAATTGGCGCACACATTCTTGAGCTTTTAAACCTGTCCGGGCCGGGCTGTGTTCTAATGTTTCACAGCTCTTCTTCTATAAATTCGTTGGTGTCCTTCCCGCCGCGGCAGTGAACGATCAACAGCTTCTCTAATTATTTATCAACGCAAGGCTTTAGTACTTGCCGCATACTGGAGGCCCGGGTTCAAACGAGATGAATGACAAGTGTAATTCCCTGTACCCGAATGAGATGGCTGTAGGCGCACAATTTAGAAACTGTTTCGAAGAAGTTTGTCGGGAAAGAGTTAATTTTGACTCCTGTCCCCCCCCCTTTTTTTAAAAATGAATGTAGTAAGAGGAATTATTGTTTACACATATTTTCTAGTGCTACGTATTACTCAGGTATAAAATCATTTCATCTCATATTTCATGTTATCGTACCCTTATAGGACATAGGCTGGGGACTATATCATTTTATATCGTACGTCGTATCATATAGCCTACTCTATTACCACATAGGCCTGTCATTATCATCATATCTTGTGTCACATCACATATTATACCACATTCTGCCAAGTAGCACATAGCCGCACGCATGGTGTAGATTTTCTTATGGTCCACAGTGTACACATTCGGAACCAGCCGTGAACGTGGGAATAGCTTCAAAGTGACATTATCTGCCAGAGGAATCCCTTGTCTCGCACGTTTTCGTCATCTTAATAAACACTATTGTCAGGTCTTCTTTTTTCTGGCAAGAAACCCAACAAACCTCCTGCCCTTCACGTGTTCCTCCTTTCTTAATCAGTTTGCTTTGAAGACATGTTTCATGGGTTGGAGAGAGTCAGAGAAACTGAAAAACATGAAGAGCGAGGTGACACTTGCTTCGCTATCAACCACAACATACAGTTAGAATCCTTCAGGTTGGCGATGAACCAGAGAGTGGTGCGGTAACCTGGACAGTTGCTGGTCTCTGTCTGGCTTTCCCCACTTCTCAACGTCCATTTTTCGACATTTTTTCCTTCCAGAAATTTCCAAAAGTCTCAGAAGTGGGGCGGTGCGATCGATGTGAGCAAAGAGCTTATGGGCTATTCCATATGAAATCGACCAGTAAAAAACCTCTCATTTTTTATACCCTAATTTTTCCCCTATTTATACAAGGTGCTGAGGAGAGTGCATTTTCAAAAATATATTATCGAAAGTCAAACGGTTTTCGTATTATTCAGCGACAAATTTAGCGTATTTTATAAAAACAAGCCTCTTTCAGCCCTCAGAACTCTGGAACCATTTACTGCAGAACATTGAACGAGAGCTCATTTTGAAGCTGACATTTGGTAGGTTATGCTAAGAAGTAATCCTTATTTTTATTGTATACAGAGAGACAGATAATCTGATTTTACTTACTTTTAGGCTTTTTGCCCATTTGTAAAAATGTATTATTAAGAGGGATTCGGCATTGTTTGCTTAGTGGCTCGAGTATAAGTTTGGAGGATATTAAATAAATTAGTTTCACATGCGTAGACTTGAACGGCGCAGTACCGCACTCACTGGCCGAGAGCTGAAGATAAGTGAGCGTTGGGCGTCATTTTACTCCTGTGTTTATGAAAACCTGTGATAAAGCTAGCCCAGCTATGCGCTACTAAACGAAACATCACGTGTTTATGTCTCCTGGGCTTGCATCCCTCGGCTAGCTCCCGTCTCACAGTCAGCTGGTTAGTTCACGCGCGTACTATCTATTTTCTTTATTTGATATTTTCAATACTTTCTTATCAACGTTGCACCAGCAAAGAATATGTGTTTATTTGTACTTTCAATGCGGAATCTAACTATATATTTTAAAAATATTTTTTTCGTGGGCAAAGGCGTCTTAATGAAGAAAAAACTAAATTTCTCCATTTCCATAAAAAGTAAGAAAAACTGTTTATATGTCAATATGAACTTTAACTTTTCAGCATCAAAATAAACCATGATTTTGATCATTGGGTGAAAGGGTTTCGGAGCCACAACAGTTTAAAGTTGCTAATTTTATGAAAATACGATAAATTTAAATATCTTTAATTTAAACACTATGAAGTTCTGATGCCTCAAACTTTGCACAAAGCATTGTATCACAGTTGTCTACGGACAGAAAAAGTTTCATTGCATTTAAAAATTACAAGGTCAATTTTCTCTATATTTCGGTCGATTTGAGATGGAATAGCCCTTACATAGTTAATATTAAGATCGGGTTAACCCACAACTGTTACTTCTCCCACGTCCCTAGTTCATTTCCAGAATACTGCAATTTGTTACTATTTTAAGACTGAGTGAAAGGCCATGCCGAGGACACGGAAGTGTGGAACCCCAAGACAGGCACGCAGCCTTCAGGTATCAACTGCACAAATATTATTTCAACAATTGATTAATTTTTAAGGAGGCTAATGCATATTGAGATTATGTTTCCACATGCGCCACGCTGACCACATGTTGTGAATGTTCAAGGTAGCAGCAAATGCAGTATTACAATTCAAACCTCTCGACTGAGAAGAAGAAGAAGAAGAAGAAGTGCTGGCCGATATTTTCAGGTGTTCATCTGTTCAAGGAGATAAGCCCAACGTTTGGCCGGAATTGGCGTAAGAATGAGTTACTTATTCATTCGGAGGAATTCATTGTGAGCGCTTCCCGGTCGAAAACTGTCAGTCAGCATGTCGCAGCGCAGCGGGGAGCTTCCTCAGCGTCTTCTTTTGACGGGATAACGTCCACAAGGCAGCTAGAGGCACCACAAAGCGCGCAAGCAGAAAACACAATTTCCGCTAGCAGTTCAATTGTATTTCACGGTTCGTATAGGTCTAGTAGAAACTGCATCTACTATCTTCGTTATCGGCAATAATAATAATAATAATAATAATAATAATAATAATAATAATAATAATAATAAGTTTTATATGATATTATTATTGAATTTGGTATTCCCAAGAAACAAGTTCGATTAATTAAAATGTGTCTCAGTGAAACGTACAGCAGAGTTCGTATAGTTTCAGTCAGATGCGTTTCCAATTCACTGTGGGCTAAAGCAAGGAGATGCACTATCACCTTTACTTTTTAACTTTGCTCTAGATAGAGTATGCCATTAAGAAAGTCCAGGATAAAAGAAAGGATTTGGAATTGAACGGGTTACATGAGCTGCTTGTCTATGCGGATGACGTGAATATGTTAGGAGAAAATCCACAAACGATTAGGGAAAACACGGAAATTCTACTTGAAGCAAGTAAAGCGATAGGTTTGGAAGTAAATCCCGAAAAGACAAAGTATATGATTATGTCTCGTGACGGGAATATTGTACGAAATGGAAATATAAAAATTGGAAATTTATCTTTTGAAGAGGTGGAGAAGTTCAAATATCTTGGAGCAACAGTAACAAATATAAATGATACTCGGGAGGAAATTAAATGCAGAATAAATATGGGAAATGCCTGTTATTATTCGGTTGAGAAACTTTTATCATCCAGTCTGCTGTCCAAAAATCTGAAGGTTAGAATTTATAAAATAGTTATATTACCGGTTGTTCTTTATGGTTGTGAAACTTGGACTCTCACTTTCAGAGAGGAACATAGGTTAAGGGTGTTTAAGAATAAGGTGCTTAGAAAAATATTTGGGGCTAAGAGGGATGAAGTTACAGTAGAATGGAGAAAGTTACAGAACACAGAACTGCACGCATTGTATTCTTCACCTGACATAATTAGGAACATTAAATCCAGACGTTTGAGATGGGTAGGGCATATAGCACGTATGGGCGAATCCAGAAATGCATATAGAGTGTTAGTTGGGAGGCCGGAGGGAAAAAGACCTTTAGGGAGGCCGAGACGTAGATGGGAAGATATTAAAATGGATTTGAGGGAGGTGGGATATGATGATAGAGAATGAATTAATTTTGCTCAGGATAGGGACCAATGGCGGGCTTATGTGAGGGCGGCAATGAACCTGCGGGTTCCTTAAAAGCCAGTAAGTAAGTAATAATAATGATGATAATAATAATTGCAATTTTTGTTATTTTGGATTTATTAAAGCTAGTGTCGGACAATCACCTAGCTTATTAACCTAGACGTAATTGAGTTGTCAAGTTTACACACCCCAACTGCGACCTTGTCCGCCACAAGTGTCACTATGGAATTTTAGGTGAAAAATCCGAGATGACCGGGACTTCAACCCGGACCGCCTGCGTGACAAGCTGAAGGTCTCGCCACTCAGTCACCGCAGGGGTTGTAAGAGATACCGTGAGATGTGAGCGTACACTGGCGATGAACTGACTGCTCGAAGGTCTGGTATGACAACAACGGAAAGACGAACAACTTTTACATTAACAGAAAAAGGACTTAATGTACGCGGCTAGGTTAGTCTACAATAAAACTGCTGAACTAAAAATGCAGGCCGCTTAAGGCCCGTAACACACTTGCAGAGTTTTCGCTAGCGAGAAATGTGTTGCGAGAAAGATGCGAAGAGCCTTCCTCCACACACTTGGCGAGTTCTCGCTATCACAGATCACACCTCGCTATGATCATCTATGCACTGCCTTCATGCAGAAAGCATTTTTCTGATTATAGTTGGGGGAAATATTATAGGTTATGTATTTACGTATATTGTCGTACTTAAATATATAACCTGTAAGTATATTGTCGTACGAGTTACATGAACATATTGTGTTAATGAAAAAAAAGTAGGCCTAAAATTAAAGCCAGAAATATCTGAAAATCACATTGTATCTTACGAAAATAAGGGCGAGTTTTTGACACTGGTTTCGATTTGAATGATGATACTTTAAGCGTTATTTCAGGTTGAATGGACCTCAGTGTTTTGCTATTCATGATATGATAGAGAATTCTTTGCTATGTTCTGATTAAAATTATGTAAATTGTTAAGACATTTTCTTCTTTAAGTTTCGTGTTTTTATACTTTTCATCCCGTGTGTCATATAAATAGGCATACGGGTGACATCGTACAAGTTCGATAAGTTTCTGACTTCAATTATCAGCCATCTTCCCTCATTTTCAAATAAAATCAATACAATTCATCGCCACCTTGATATCTTTTTCTACATTCAATCGTCATAAAGAGTATAAATGTCAAACATCTTTGACAAATGTGTCAAGAAAATTCGCTGAGCTACCGATTCCAGCGAGAAACTCGCGCGAGGTTTTTGCCTCGAACGAGAATCTCTTCCAGTGTGTGGACGTCCATTTGAATCCATGTTATCAATTTTTTAATTTTCTCGCAACACATTTCTCGCTAGCGAAAACTCTGCAAGTGTGTTACGGGCCTAAGATAAGACAAAAATGTCTTAAATCGCTACTTATGTCACTCTTTGATAAACAGAAAAATAGAATACGACTAAATGTAGGCTGTCTTAGAATAACTAGACGGTGCAAGACTTGTAAAGTGTCGATCAGGAATCGCGTCTTTCTGTCAACTTCCTAGAACAATGGCGTATAAATATTGACAAACGGAAATTATGAATGGAATTTACAAGAAAAAAAAATGACCCCAGCATGTAGCAGAAGATAGCGATCTTCCAGTCAGACCGGTAGCCTCTCTGCTCCCCGGTCAACAATTGGAAGTCAATCCTCAATTCTTTATTTTCCAGTTCTTTCTCTTCTTTATATCCAATCGTCCTTTTCAAGCTGCTATTCTTGGACTGCGGCTATCATTTCACGTTGGAATCGATTCTTTTGCTCTCCGCCTGCATGGAAGTCACTATCTCTGCTGGCATTGTTGCCCGGCAACAAAAGCCTTGACTACAGATGCAATGTGTGTATATCTCTGCGAGAGAGGTTTCAACTCCTCTGGGACTCTCGAAGGAGAAGGGGTGCTCTTTAAATGCCCGGAGGGTAGGAGCAGTGGCGATTTCATTTCAGTTCTTTTCAACCGAAGACTATTGTGGACATCAGAGATCCAATTACTGATATAGGGGCAGGCAGTTGCAGTATTTTGCATCGCTGTAACTTGCTCAATGGCATTCGGTTCGACCCTCAGCTGAAGTATTTGAAACGTTAGTGGATTCCCTCGATTGCTGAATGTACTATCAATAAGAGTGTAAATTACTTGTTCTATTTGATCACACGAAATGGTTCTTCAAAGTCTTAAATGTTGTCAAATTACATTTCCCAGAACATCTACATTCACGTGACGAGAAATTATTTTCTTTCTTCTTTTATGTATCTTTATTTTGCTTTCCATTTTCATATAGTTAAATTTCACACCCATTAAATTATATTTCATTAATAAAGCGTTGAAACGCAGTCCAATTAATTTAATTTCGAACACGCATTGCAATTAAAGAGCAAGACAGCACAATCATCTACCGTGGACATCGACGGGTGGAAAGACGTCATCTTTGTACAGATGATTCACGGGAGGGTTTGTGGAGTGGCTAGTTGTACCTATGGATTGATTGTTGGATGAAATGGCTCGCTCATCGACTGAGTGGCTGCTCCATTGGATAGATAGGTGAGTGAGTAGATGGACACAAATATTTATGCACGTATACAAGTAGACACACTTATATTAAAGGTGAATGGGATATCCTATCACCTCTGAATCCGAACAATTACAAAGAAAGAAAGAAAGAAAGAAAGAAAGAAAGAAAGAGGATAAATGCGGTTTTTATTACCCATCTAAGCAACTGAACATGGAGAAAGGAAGAAGTTAAGAAAATAATTTACACTTAAGCGATAAGCAAGCAATATTACTGACATCTAAGCATTATGAGGGAGTGTGCAAGCAATAGAATTTGGACGTCTAAGAACACAGCAGTGTGTGATCACTGATCAGTACCGAAGCAATAGTGTGTTGACATCTAAGCAATATGAGGACTTGTAATCAGTATGCGGTAACAGTGCGTTAACAATGAGACAAGTGACAGAGTGTAATAATTAATCTGCAAGCAATAGTATGTTGACGTCTAAGCAATATGACAACGTGTAATAATTTATAATCTGTAAGCAATAGTGTGTTAACATCTAAGCAATATGAGGACTTGTAATCAGTATGCGGTAACAGTGCGTTAACAATGAGACAAGTGACAGAGTGTAATAATTAATCTGCAAGCAATAGTATGTTGACGTCTAAGCAATATGACAACGTGTAATAATTTATAATCTGTAAGCAATAGTGTGTTAACATCTAAGCAATATGAGGACTTGCAATCGGTCTGCGGTAACAGTGCATTGACAATGAGACAATCAGCGTGTAATAATTAATCTGCAAGCGATAGTATGTTGACATGGAAACAATATGACAACGTGTAATAATTGTATTAATCTGTAAGCAATACTGTGTTGACATCTAAGCAATATGAGGACTTGTAATCAGTCAGCAGCTGTTCGTTCCGTTCCCAGCAGATCTCTCGACTGTACCCGGTGCAGACATGGTTGCCCGGAGATTGAAACTTTAGCACACGTCTTGGGATTCTGTGAACAGGGATTGCTCTTGAGGAACTCTAGACATCATCTTGTAAGATCCAAAATTGCTGCCGCATTAAGCTGAATAGTAGAAGAAGAAATCTCCTGTCTAGCTGAAAATGGGTCAACGAGACGAGTAGATATTTTAGCGTACAATGCTGACACTAAACAGGGCATCATTGTGGACCCCACGATACGTTTTGAAGTAGAATGTCATCAGTCAGCCGAGGTCCACCTTGAGAAGAAGTCGATCTATGAGCCTACAGTCAACTATTTCAAGCTGAAATATGCCGTAATTCACGTTGAGGTATTCGGCTTGCTCATAGGTGCTCGAGGGACTATACCAAATTTTTTCGAAGAATTTCGACGGCAGTTTGCTCTGCCAACATCTCTGAGGGATGACATTGTGATAATTGTGTTAAAAAATCCTGCCAAATCGTAATTAATCACATGATGTCACATTAATAGCAATTGTAATTTTTGACGCCCTTTTCTTTGTTTCCCTTCTTTAAAATTTAATATCTATGTTTACATATGTATAACAATTTTTTTGAGGATATACTGAGTCCGTAAGGGCTACCCACAATGGGGGCAGTTTAGTATTATTATTTTGCATTGACAATGAGACAATAGGACAGCGTGTAATATTAATCTGCAAGCAATAGTGTGTTGACATCTAAGCAATATGAGGGCTTGCGATCAGTCTGCGATAAGAATGTGCTGTCATCGAACCAATATAAGAGTCTGCTCTGTGCAGTGTTGCCGCCACTGGCACTTCCTTTTTAAAGAATTCGACTCGCGTGGTGTGCGGCTATCCGCTGGCGTGATTTAAGCAGCGCTGCGCCCCACAAAGGACTGAGGAATGGCCCCGTTATCAGAACAAGGAATCCCACACTCCATCAACGTCTTCCCTGTCTCTTCCCACCCTTTTCTTATTCTCCTTCGCTCGGTCAATTCCCTGTCAACCGTAGATCTCCGCCAACGATAATAGCGCAGCGCTTTCCAGAATTGGATTCGATATTAGAACGGAACAGAGCGTCGTGATGTCACGAGGACTGAAGATAACGTGATCAACGGGAAGTCCGATTCTGCAGGGAAGCACTTCTCACAGTTACGACGCATCTGCCCATAATTTGAATTTCGCCTTTTCCCACAAATGTAGGCAGTCCGGTGCGTCACAGTTCACAGAGATATTGCAAAATACGAACAAACTCCAAAATTTAGCTCGACGTTGCAACTTGCCAACACTGGATGGAGCACACTACCGGGGTTCAGAGATCAATTATCAATTCGGTACTGATATGGAGTTTCTCCAAAGTATCAGAATTATATGGATTCATGTATGACTCGAGGCTTTCCCGGCGTTTGATGTAGAATAACTCTTCTCGGGTTCTCAGCCAGGTCAGTTGGAGATTTGCTTCCAAGCTTTCGACGGCTAGCTCTGCCATCTTCTTCAGGGAGAGTTTGGTACTGGAACCCGGAGTTATGAACCCGTAACCCGGAGTTTGGTACCGGAGTTTGGTACGAATGAAGAAGATGGCAGAGCTAGCCGTCGAAAGCTTGGAAGCAAATCTCCAACTCACCTGGCTGAGAACCCGAGAAGAGTTATTCTATATGGATTCAGTTTGCCAGCCTCAGTTAAGCGAAAGACGAACCTTCAGAACCACAGAACTTATCTCTGAAGTTGAAGATAGCGGCTTCTCTGAATGTAGATGACAGCTAATCTCTCACAGTGGCGATAGGTTGCAACCGCCAAATTACTCTTCAAGGAACGACGACTCATATAAATTGAGGGAAAGAAGACAGAGGACGGACACTGGAAAGTTTTCTTTTCTCAATCGTACTATCAGGGACTGGAATGCTTTACCTGCAGACTTACTAAAGGCTCTACCAACAACCAAAAACGTATTTAAAAATAGGCTTAAGGACTTTACTAATAGACGATAATTATACACAGTATGTAAAGAATGTAAATTATATTTTGTTATTGAAGTGTTGTATCAGTGAAGAATTATGTTCTGTCAGTGAAGTGTGTTGTGTCAGTGAAACGTGTTCCTGTCAGGGAAGCTTTATAGTTTATAGTGGCAGTGCAAAGTATTTGAACAGTGAAATGTTTTTGAAGTGTTAGTGAAATCAGGATAGAATCAGTGAAATGTGTCGTAGTTCCAGTGCAGTGAGTGAGTTGACAGCGAAATGACTGTAATGTGAAAAGGTACTTGTGCAGATATGAACAAATCATACTCGTGGGTTTTAGTTCGAACTTAGATTTAAGATAAAAATTAGATTTATTTTAAATGTTATTTTAAGTGATCGTGCTTCATATAATTTAGGATATTCCCTATTATTATTATTATTATTATTATTATTATTATTATTATTATTATTATTATTATTAATTATTTTAGTATTAATTATTGGTATTATTATTAAGTGTATTTTTAATTAACAAGTTTATTATTGTCATCATTGAATGTAATTAGTTACCACTGCCACCGGGTATATACCCATTGCAGTGTGAATAAATACATACATACACCATCCGCATTTCACGGTGAAGCTGGTGAATCTTATTTTTCTTTAGGGACTGGTTGCACATCAACTACAGATACTTTCTGAAATGATCGATTCTGCTGTAACACGATTCGTGTAGCCTAAGTGAATGATGTTTCCACAGCTACGCCAAAAAATTGAAGTAGTTTATTGCAACTCCAATTTCACAGACTTGGAGTTTCTTGTGTACAAAAGAATACATTTACTATCTTAATTATTAGTAGGTATAAAATGTAGTCGTTTACTCCAATTTCAATGTAAATTTAGAATGCATGAGAAATTTAAAGTTTTGTGGGTTTTAAATATGTGGACGAAGTTGAAAGTAAAATGCATAAAATAAGATCAGTTTTTTCATTTTAGTGGCGCACGTTTTAGAGCATAGACTATGATTCCGAGTAATACTCAGTCAAGCTCAGTTGGACAGGTGTAGGGCCGGCCGGAGCGTGAGGCTGGTGATTCCTCTCACAATCCATGTACGAGGGGCTCCGCTTTCACCTTCACCCACTCGCTCTCTGCTTCGAGTCACTCTGTCATCCACTCCGAAGCTATTCAGTCAGCGACAGCGAGAGAGCGCCCCGGTGTAATCTGTTGCGCCTGCGGGCATGAGTGGCCTACACGACGCTGCAACTCGCCACCCCACAGCCGTCGTCGTGATTGACTACTTGATGAACAGCTTTATTTTGGGCAGTCTCTGTGTTGAGTCTTGTTTCTGCTTCTGCCTTCCCCCACAATTCAATTCAATTCAATTTATTTGGACATTAGACATACAGTTTTAGGCTTCGTCAGAATACATTGAAAAACTTATAAATACATTAAAAAAACACTAATAACAGAAACAGTAAAATTTAAGTAATACAATGAAAACATGAAATAATTTGAAACTTTTAAATTAAAGAAAACTAACTAAATTGCAATTAAACTTATTTATTAAAATACAATTTCATACAAATTTCTGTGGAAAAACTCAGCAACAGAATAAAAAGGGTTATTTAATAACCACTTGTAAAATCTAGTTTTGAAGCTGTTGATTAGTAATTTATCATATTGACTGGGGAGCTTATTATATAATTTCATCCCCATAAATCAAAAGTTTGTGTTCCTCTTGTGTAATCTACAATATGGAATATTAATTTGTTCACTATTTCTAATCTCATGATCATGTATATTGGCCACAAAGGAATATTCCACTAAATGACTCTTAATCTTAATGGTACTTAATCACTCATTTACAGTTTGTGTAACTGTAAAGTGTATATTTGTGTGGCTTTACTATTTTTATGCTCGGCCATGCCGAAATGTAGTAATTGTCATTAAAGTACACCTACTCATTAAAGTACAGGTCTTCAGTCAATGATAACTCAGCTTACAGGTGTTCAGCCAATGACAAGCAGCTTTGTACCGTTATAAAACCGCAAGTATCGATTATTCTCGGATATGCAATCGAAAGAGAATTAGCGAAAAGTCACGGAGGCTGGAAATCCAATACTGTCGCAGAAGGTTATGTTCTGTTACTATAATAATTAGCGTTAATTGTAAATAATATTCAAATAAATTCAATTTGTCATCTCGTTTTTCAATGTCGAATTCAATAATCAAGGTTATAATATTATAATATTATCAAGTTTAACGATATTATATCAAGGTCAATGACATTATTGTTCCTCGGAAAAAATCAATACTTTCGCGTCTGCGCACATCTCACAATTCACGACCTAGAACAAGGTCACTTCCGATCTTGTCAGATACAAATAAAATGTATACATCTGAATAATTTCAAGTTAGAAATATGGTCGAGCATAAAAAGTCGTATGAAACTCGCCTATAATGGTAATTAAGAAGCTCGTATGAAAATTATGAAACTCGCTTGCGCTCGTTTCATAAACATCCATACTCGCTTCTTAATTACTATCATGTACTATTACAGTATGATTTTCTTTAGTTTCTATTATTGTATTTTTATTTCTGGTGGTGTGGAAGAGAACGCGTGATGACCGTAACTACACCAGAATAAAAAAATGAATGAATGAATGAATGAATAATTCAAAAATCGAATCACTTCGCAAATTTGTGAAGAAAAGAAAACGCTACTGAAGGACACAACAACATGAAGGTCGTTATACTTGGCTCTTATGTCAATCGGCTTATACCTAATTACGTAAAACTCAGATTTTATGAATTACATAAAGTTTTCAATATAATTAAAGAAAAGAGACACAAGACTCATACTTTACAGAAACAGTAGAGAAGTGAAATACCATAAAATAGGCCCACTCTTACATGTAACTTTTAAAAAGTTACGAGGTAATTTTAATTTCTCATATCCTTGTTATTTTCTATGAATATAAATATCGGAGCCTTTGGAAGGTTCAGTATAGGCTCCATCTTTGTCCTCGGCGAAAAATAAAATCGGATCAATTAAAAAGGACACCGGAAGGCGTTATAATTTGCTAACAAATTGTAATGGCTGATTTATTGGCAGTTCCCAAATGCACTACAACTGTAATCACGGTAGCAAGGCTTTATTACATGATAGTAGATAAATTCCCAAACATGCTCCTTATTTTTAAAAAATCTAATAAAATTGCTGTTAACAGAGAAAATTTAAAGTTCAATTATTGTGATGTGTGTTTTTTCTTCTTCTTCTTTTCTTTTATTACTTTTTACTCTGTTATTCGATAAAATGTTTTAACATTAACTTATGTGGAATGTCCCCTGAGCACGAGTATGTAACTTAGCCTACTCTTTCTGGGGGTGCTAGAGAGTTGTTATATTAGAAAAATCAATATGTGTATTTGTTCTGGCAAATAAAGTATATTATTATTAACATCATCATCATCATTATTATCATTATTATTATCATTATTATTATTATTATTATCATCATTGTTATCATCATCATTATTATTATTATCATTATTATCAGCATTATTATTATTATTATTATCATCGTTATTATTATCATTATTATTATCATCATTATTATTATTATCATTATTATTATCATCATTATTATCGTTATTATTATTATCATTATTTACCATCATCATTATTATTATAATTGTTATTATCATTATTATTATCATTATTATTATTATTATTATTATTATTATTATTATTATTATTATTATTGCTGAGATAAGCCCTACCTTGGAAACGACTAGCTTTCACTGCCGATATATTTTTACTTTCACTTAATATTGGATGCCAGTGTTTGTCGTACAATAGCCTACAAGCCTCGAGTCTTATACTACAGTAGGCCTATTCTAGTGCAGCCGGAACACCAAAGGACTATTCAAATAAGATAAGGTGAAGTAATTATATTTTCGTGAAAATATCGCAATGGCTCCCCACAACCCCATAAATTGAAAAAATTACAACAGTAACAAAATTACAAGTTATTGAAGAAATCGGATTAGGCTATACCCGAGAGACAACCGCAAGTTTCATGCATGCCTATGCCTCTGGGTTGGAATGTTGACTGTAAGCTATCCGTTGCTCATACGCCGCTTCCATTTGCTCTGCACATGCCTCGACATTGTGAACTTTCTGTCTTCACTCAACTTCACCCGCGAATTTTTACAATTTAACTTGTCGACTGCTGATTGTTGCTGAATTTAAATCGTTATATTGTTCGTTACGAATCGTTTGACACCTCTGCGAACGTTCTATAGCTTCGCATTACACTGCCGCGCGACCCGCCAATTCGCTCAAATGCTCCCTCTCCCATGACGTCATCTGCTCTACCTCAAGATGATCCTTCGTCTGTGGATCGTCGTTTACTTCATTGAAATATGTCGCGCAGTTTAGAAATTAAAGGCGCGGGAAAACTAGCCTGGAAATACATAGGCCGACTTTGTGGAATAGCACTCTGTACCGAACTTCCAGTCGTTTTCATTTCGACGAATAGCCAGTTATTATTCCCTATACCGGTATGCACTAAAAGGTTCTCGCAATACAATTTAAACCGTTTTAGCATTGAGAAGCTCTAGCGCTGTAGCATCTCTTAGTCTTGCTCTATGACGTCACAAACCGTGATGGATGAGGCAGCGCTCCGACGACGACGGGGTGGGCTATAGAGTAGGATGTAAAGACCTACTTCCGGCACATTGTCTCCCCGAGGAAAGGGGGTAGTAGTAACAAGAGGGTGGAAGCGGGGATTTGACCCCGGGGGTAAATGGAAGGGCTATCCTCCTCATGACATGGTAATTATCTTGTAACGCATTTCCACTTCCTAACAGCTTTGGTGTGGAGATGACGGCTCGGCGAAGACAATGAGGCAAAGACGGCGCTGCTCCTCGCGGAAGGGGAGATACCGCGTGCCTTGCAGTGGCTTAATTGTTTTGATTAATTGCCTGGGTTTACGTCATTCACTCCGTGCTACTTGTTTTCCGCCCTGGGGTGCCGCATCTTCTGAAAAGAGGCGCCACTTGTGCTAAAATGCTTGTCCGTACAAATGCACGCTGTTATCAGCAATACTACCACTTGGGCACAATTCACACGTGGGCTGTTCTTTCCAGTGTAAATTTCCCGGGCTATAGGAAATGTTGACTATTTTGCAGGTATCATCGATCAGTAAAAGATAGCGAAAAATGTCAGGGATGGAGTGTAGCCTATTACTTTAATAATTGTACTTTGGATGAAAACCGTTATGATTTGTTCTGTGTAGCCTAATAGGTCTGTATTAATTTAATAATATAATAATAATAAAAATAACAACAATAATAATAATAATAATAATAATAATAATAATAATAATAATAATGATTTATTTAACCTGGCAGAGTTAAAGCTATACGGCCTTCTCTAACACTCAACCAGGAGTAAAACTGCGTTACAAAAAACACTACAAATTTACAAAGTACACTACAATTTTACACGCAAAACTGAATAAGATAATAATAATAAAATGTAAACAACAAGTAAGTAGAAACCAGACATAATATATAACATACAGAAAGAAAGGAAAAAGCATAATAAAATGTGAACAGCAGGTCAAAATAAATTAGACATACAAAGTGTAAAAATATAAGACAATTATTGATAATAATAATAATAATAATAATAATAATAATAAATAAGAATAATAGTAGTAGTAATAATAATAATACTAATAATAATAATAATAGTGGTAATAAAATAGTGTAGTACAAAGCATACAATGAATACAATATTTTTAAGTACACACAGTAAGGAAAATTATGATTATATATAGCTCAACTTATCACATTATAGATATACCATTATCGGAAAATATGAAAACAAAAATATAAAATAAGTTAAATATCACTAGAACATAAAAAATGTGAATACGTGGAAACATGCAATACAACACTTGTCATAATAGTAAGTTAGTTTGGCAACTCGTCATAAGATAATTTTGTAATTTGGGGATAATTTATAGGCATTCAAAGAAAACAAAGTAAAATTAGCATCATTCTATGTTCGCCAGAAGACCAAGCTTTAGGTTTCAAATATTAGTCCATAATCGATGTTTTTTTCTAGTAATTGATTAATTAATTAATTCATTCATTCATCGTTTTCTGCCCAATGACACATCCTTCGCTGCAAACCCAGCATTCTCCAATCTTCCCCATTTGCGCCTTTTTCTTAGTCTCCGCATACTATTCATATAATATCTTAATGTAGTCTATCATATCATATATACATGTACCTATTATTTTTGTGCGAAATTTCTCCCGTTCACCATTCCTTCCAGTGCATCCTTCAGTAGGCAGTTTTCTTAGCCAGTGACCCGGTCAATACCTTTTTTCCCCTGATCAGTTTCAGTATTATTCTTTCTAGCACAGCTTCATTTCTCATTTTGCCTGTCCATTTCATACGCTGGATTATTTTCCACATCCGCATCCACATCATGCCTTGTTTGCAAATTTTCTTAGGAAAGATAAATGCGGTACATTTCCGTCATACCTGTCTCTCTCTTTCCCATCTTTAAAGATCTCAGGGGCCCAACGTGAAAGTGAGGAGAATGGATTTTTACTAATTAGGCTCTCCGAGGCCTACATAAATAGAGATCTCAACACTTTCGATGTACAGGAACAACGAATAAATATATTCATTACAATCTAGTTCAAACTTAAAACACTTCAAAGATTCTGCTGTCTAAAAGTTGCTGTTGGAAAATCTCACAATAATAATAATAATTTATTTATTTATTTATAATATTAACGTGCAAAACAACAGCACAAGGCCAATTAATAATAATAATAATAATAATAATACAACGCAGAACTGCACGCATTGTATTTTTCACCTGACATAATTAGGAACATTAAATCCAGACGTTTGAGATGGGCAGGGCATGCAGCACGTATGGGCGAATCCAGAAATGCACATAGAGTGTTAGTTGGGAGGCCGGAGGGGAAAAGACCTTTAGGGAGGCCGAGACGTAGATGGGAGGATAATATTAAAATGGATTTGAGGGAGGTGGGATATGATGATCGAGAATGGATTAATCTTGCTCAGGATAGGCACCAATGGCAGGCTTATGTGAGGGCGGCAATGAATCTCCGGGTTCCTTAAAAGCCAGCAAGTAAGTAAGTAAATAATAATAATAATAATAATAATAATAATAATAATAATAAAAATAGAAATAAAAATAAAAATAATAATAATAATAATAATAATAATAATAATAATAATAGAAACACGCAAAAAATAGTCCAAAGAGAAGGCAGTTTTAAATGATCACCAGTTTTCTTTCAGTCTTTGCGACAAATCTGAATGCCAGATGGATGTTATTATTAATGTTATGGTATATTTAACGACGCTCGCAACTGCAGAGGTTATATCAGCGTCGCCGGATGTGCCGGAATTTTGTCCCACAGGAGTTCTTTTACATGCCAGTAAATCTACTGACATGAGCCTGTCGCATTTAATCACACTTAAATGCCATCGATCTGGCCCGGGATCGAACCCACAACCTTGGGCATAGAAGGCCAGCGCTATACCAACTCGCCAACCAGGTCGACTTGGCAGATGGATGATACAGTCTTCTGGGTGACAGTTACTGTAGACGGGGCACAAGCATGTAACGTGTGATGGGAAAGTATATTATGTCCTCGCCATGACATCATGTTTCTGCATGCTGTGGAACCTGAAATCCGTAGATCTCAAACATGTAGGAATGAGGTAATTCTTACTTAAACTTCATTAAACCTAAACCAAAACCAACTACAGTAATAGAAACAGCGGGTAAACCACAAAGGTAACCACTTCCTGGACGCTGCGAAAGTATCTAGCACCTCCATCAACACCAGCCAGCATGTGTCATACCGTAGGCAGGAGGCCTGTTGGTGACAAGTCACTTACTTCATAATTATTATTTCACGTACCTATACAGAATATATTTCAATGTTGCAAAAACTACTCCACATTTTTACAGAAATATTCGCTTTCTTCGGGATCTTCATGATTGCGAAAATCGATATTTAAAATTAGCTTAAAATCAGGGGCGGACGCAGGATTTTTTTTCGGGGAGGGATTTGAGGAGATAGTAAAAATTTGTTTCCGAGTCACAAACATTTACAAGTTGGCCTGAGTAGCATAGTCGGTATAGCCTTCTGTGCTCGAAGTTGCGGGTTCTACCCCAACCCAGCTCGATGGCATTTAAGTGTGTTTAAATGTGACAGGCCTCATATCAGTCGATTTACTGGCATGTAAAAGAAGTCCTGAGGGAAAAAATTCTGGCACACTGGCGACGCTGATAGAACCTCGGCAATTGCGAGCGTTGTTAAATAAACCATAATTTTTTAATTTCAACATTTACAATGACTGCAATACAAAAACAATGACAGCATGACATTTACAGAAGAAGGCGACGAGGCTTCTTAGACATTTCATCCAGTACTTCATGAGCTTTTACTTCTACATTTTTATGTATATACATCAAGGCCAGTCCATTTAATCTGTCTGCTGCCATCGTGCTCCTCAAGTAAGTCTTCAAATCCCTCAAAGTTGAGAACGACTGTTATGGTGTTGCTGTAGTTACAGGCAACGTGCAGAAATGTTTCAGCCCCTTGCGAGTGCAGGGAAAAATAATTTCATTGCACCTGTTCAAAGATATAAAATCAGTAGGTATTAGGTGAAAATTTTTCTGATCAAGGAAATTTCTTCTCCACATCTTCAATTCATTGAAGAAAGACTCTGGTGATGCATCAACATCATTGGGCCACTGATTTACTATAGCCTCAACAGCAGTTTCTAAATCTTCATCTGATGCTCGCACTGTGTTTTTAGGCAGCAAAGTTTGTATGGACTTTAGGATTTTCTTATGATTTAAAAACCTATCCTTGAGCTGACTAATGAAATAGTCTAAGAAGAGAAGGAAAATTAAAAGCCTAAAATACTCTTCATGACTCTCTGTCTTGAAGTAAGAACGCTGTGTTTGTCTTCCTGCAGTTCTTGGAATTTAACATTTTAGCAAAGAGAATTTACGTGGAAAACTCTCTAATTCCTATGTACATTCACAAATTAAAATTAATATTATTTTTGTTTCTTGTTTCGTATTTTTCTCAAAATTTCGGGAGGGGATATATCCCCTTAATCCCCCCCCCTTGGATCCGCCCCTGCTCACAATGTCAAATTATACAGTGGGAGCGAGAAGTCTCTCCGCAGTGCTTCTGTAGCCACGGTGCAGCCGAGAATCCACTAGGCAGAGAATTTAAGTGGCAGTACTGGCAGCTAAGCATATGATTGACTGGGGATGTGAGATTGTCAAACCGGAATTAAAGGGGAAGTGTCAACTTTCTACAAGATTACGTACCAGCTGTCTACAGGATTACTATAACTAATGAAGCTGCGGAGGGACTTTTGGATCGCACTGTATTATAATCAAGCCTAAGGATTTCCCTTTCATTTCAAAGTCTCAACTACGTAACTACAACTTCTTCTGTGTACATTCAACAATCACAATAAGATGTGATTACAACCAGAGACCGCTAGTCCTTTAAGAAAGGGCGAGCTTTACTTAACTGTGCATCATCTAGACTCAAATAGCAATGAAGAGTGAAGTTGTAATGTTTTATTCATTTTTGCAAGTAATTTTCCCTTAGCAGCTACTGTAGCGTATTCTACAAAACCACTAAGAAAGTTATTCATTAGAAGCAGTCAGTCATTTTTTATTTTAAATAAAGACCATTAACAGCTTTTTACAAAGAGAATTAGCCTATATTTCCCGTGCATAATTTCCAGATGAATTGACTCGCAAGTGATGATCCATGCATTCGGTCTACACAGGCCTTAAACGACGTTGTAAACTTTGAAGTCATCGATGTGCTTTGTCTGTACAGGCTACTTAGCATGAGAAAGTCAAGTACACTAGAATCTCTATTATCCGTGATAATTAACGGGGTGGACTGAACGGTTAATCGAAAATATCGGATAATCCGTACCATAGAATATTTTCATAAATTAATTGTATACTATTTTGGCCCACAATTTCGTAATTTTCTCCGTGGTCTTGTGTTTCACGTGCTATGTAGTGGATCAGGAGTTCGCTGAAAGTTCGATTGCCAACGACGGATTCTTAAGGGGCCAAAGGTTGATGGTTGATGGTTGATGATTGTCTGCGGAAAGATAAGCATAGTAGAAATCTGATGTTGTAGATTAAACTTTATGCACTTTATCCTTCTTTTGTTTATTGAATCGCGTACAGTTTCTCCTTTCCCAAACCTCTCAATTATTTGTAATTTTTTCGGTAATTAACACAATCAAATCATCCCATACAACATAAACATGCAGCTTTCCGTACAATGACACACAGATTAATTAATATACCAATGAACAATGACAACTACACTGAAGAATTAAACACAATAAAATATATAGCACAAGACAATGGATACAACCCTAACATAATAGACACACTAATAAAAAAGGCAAAACAAAAACAGACCAAACCAACACAAACAGCACGCGAGAATAAATACATAACATTAACATATCACAACACGAATATCCACAAAATCGCAACTTCATTCAGAAAACTAAAGTACAAAATTGCATACAAAACAAATAATACAACACAGAAATACTTAAATAACCACACTAAATATTCAAATATATATAATTCAACTCGAGTTTATTAATTAAAATGCAATAGTTGCCCACATTTTTACATAGGACAGACAGGAAGATCTTTTCATACAAGATACAACGAACATATTAAAGCTATAACCAAACCTTACATTACATCAAATTACGCAGATCACATTATCGACAATAATCATGACTACAATAATATAGAAACAGATATGGAAATTTTACACATCACACCAAAACGTTCACAGTTAAACATCCTAGAACAATACGAAATATATAAGAATACAATAGCACACCCACAATATATACTTAATACGCAACTACAGTTCAATACGCACACATTGTTTGACGTCATAGTACGTCATAGCATACAGACAACCAACCCCCACCATAGGAGCAACACACCCCCACCCCTACCATCGACAACTGCACATCGCACAGCCAAAATCAGCAGTGGTTCAAGAGACACTGAAGACGACGACAAATAGCGTCGAAACGGGCCGTCTGTCGAAGGTAAATACCTTTTTAACAATTTTAACACTTTTAACGTGTGACAGAGTAAATTTTATGTTTTTAACACAATACGTTTTCTTTTAGCTATTGTGGAAGGCCTTTTACATAGAAGTTATACAATACAGCCACTCGAATAGTAAATATAAGAAGAGACTGGTACACAAGTTTGTAGAAGTTCTTGGGGTAATTTATATGGAAGCAGATAGTGATTACTTTACTAGTAGATTGACTATTTCTATTGCCGATAGCAAAGCATTCCTACTGCGATACTTGTAAAAAAAAAAAGGCTTGTAATAACCCTCTGTAGAAAAACTACGCGGAAACATAACATACAATAGGCTACTCCATAATTTTTTCTGGAGTAAAGAAAAAGAAAAGGAGCTAGAAGAAAAAAGAGGATAATCCGACAATCGGTTAATAAGGTGACGGATAATCGGGGTTCTACTGCAGTTCGAAATAATGCATTCATCCCCGAAAAGTGTTCATTTCAGATAAATTAATTGGAATTAAAATTTGTCTCACAACACTTTTAAATTAAACATTTTAACTTTCAACTTGTATGAAATATGTATAAATTCAGAGGCCTAGGTCTGCTATTGTGAAGCCATCGGTTCTGCATCTACTAGCTAACTATTCATTCGACGCAAGTTGCTGTAATAGGCCACTCCCTGCGTCCAGTGAAGTGAAAGCCGCTGGGTGAGATGAGACAGACTTGGACTCAACTATGTAGAACAGACGTTTAGTCACCACAACCTGTGAAGGTCGCAGTGGTGAGACAACAAAAGGTCTGAAGGCCTATATAGAATAGGCCAAAAGACAGTTTATATTAATTAGCCTATTAAGATATCTGCACATAATAAACAGTGAGCTTCATCAAAATAGTAGACCAGTGATGTCAAAGCAAGCGCATTTTTCTGACCTTGACATCGTGCGCGGGCAGCAAGCGCTAAGTATGGAAAGAGGAAGGGTTGTGTATATGAATAAGCAGCCTGTTGGATTAAGAAAACAGTGGTGCACAAACTTCAAACGGAACGTGAAATTTTATGTCGTTATTTTTATATGGCTTCTTTCTGTTTGTTATTATCTATATTGTCTTTCAAACAAAAGTACTAACACTGATTTCTTAATATTGCACTTGTGTTTTAAATCTTAATAACATAATAGAGAGTTAAGAAGGAATATTCACTTAAATTCCATAGTAGTATAATATTATACTGTATTAAGTGGATGAAACACATCATTCATAAAGAAAGTGATATTCCAAAGAAAGAGATTGAGTGTGACATGATAAGTGGGAATTTATATTGATGGTATCTTTACCCTTACAAAAGTAATCAATAAACTAATCAAAACAATATTACAGTACAAAGCAAAGTTACCTAGGTACTGTATCTGTTTTAAGTGTAACTAATATTACATAACAAAACTCTTATCGCATTATGCTTTTAAGGTGATATTTGTGAGCAACTTCCTATCATCAGAATATTAAATTATTTTCTCGAAATCTGCTGAAGCTATAGAGCTGACATTTTTACAACACATGGGCACATATCTTTTGCTTATGATGTAACAGTAGTTGCTTTGTTAATTCATCTCCTTACAAACAATTTCCATCCGAATATTTTAAAAATTTTCAATACACTATCTTCAGTAATACGTATATACGGTATATTAGATTTACGAAAACATTCTGTAAGGCTACTAAATAAATAGGCCTATACCTGAAAATTTCACTTTTCTATACGAAAAGTTGAGAACATATTTCTTTTGAATAAAAAAATCAAACTTGTGAAAAATGAGCATTAAAATTAAAACTTACATTCTTATAATGCACTTATACTTCTTAGGCAAATCTAAAAATTAACATGGATACAGTTTCAATAAGTTCTCTTCCCTTTATCTAATGAATCAGTGCTGGCCATCCCTGAATATAGCTCGACCAAGTGGCATATACCACCTCTTTCGTCTGTCTCTTTCCTTTCCGCTGTAAAGCCTCAGGCTCTCCTGGGCTCTAAAGCGCGCGCTTGCTCCTGTGGGCATCAATTGACATGCCTGTAGTAGACGTTGAGTGTGTCCGCTACAAACAGTATCTCCAAGAACAATGCTACGTTCTGTGCGCTGGACTCTTACAACTGGGTACGGTAATTCACATTTAAAACAGCTTCCTTTCCAATATTCAATGTCTGCATAAGTAATATTTGGTGATCAGCAAACTGCCTACTGTAAGTCGTCCTTCCTGTATGAATATGATGTGTTCGATCTAGCAGATTATAAACATGAGCTGCTGCCAGGAAGTCAAAGGAAAGACAGCAACGGCCAAGAAAGCTTTTAATTAAAAAAGGAGCACCTTCTGCGCACCTCTGGAAAAATAACTAAGGAAGAGACTAGTGAAATGCTTTGTGTGAAGTGTGGCAGTGTATGGGGTAGAAACATGGACATTACGACGAAGTGAAGAGAAGCATTTGAAATGTGGATATGGAGAAGAATGGAACGTGCGAAGTGGACGGACAGAATAAGAAACGAAGCTGTGCTGGAAAGAGTGGGTGAAGAAAGAATGTTGCTGAAACTGATCAGGAAGAGGAAAAGGAATTGGCTGGGTCACTGACTGAGAAGAAACTGCCTACTGAAGGATGCACTGGAAGGAATGGTGAACGGGAGAAGAGTTCGGGGCAGAAGAAGATATCAGATCATAGACAACATTAAAATATAGATATATGGATCATATGAGGAGACAAAGAGGAAGGCAGAAAATAGGAAAGATTGGAGAATGCTGGGTTTGCAGTGAAAGACCTGCCCTTGGGCATAACACTGAATAAATGAATGACTTATTATCAGAAAGTAATTCCGACGCCCTAACCCTGTAAGTGTAGTTAAGTTTATTCTTTTTTCAATATTTCCATAAAAGTGAGATTCTGTAACGACAGGAGTGAACCAACCAACCAACCAACCAACCAACCAACCAGTGTTATGGGGTGTTTTAAACAAATGGAGGAAAATTGCGAAAGGAAATTATTGTAGCGATTTTTAGGGGAAATTTGGTGATTTAATTGCTGAGTCAAAAATATATATAAAACTCAACATATTTTATTTATAATTTTATTATTTCCTTGTTTTTCCCCTTCTTGGCACGTCATGATTCCTAACTTGTTTATAAAACAGGGTCAACATCGGGTTTGTTTCCGAAAATACTATTTCAATTTAATTTTGTAATTTTACATTTGAATATTAACGATATTCTGAATGTTTTTCTATGCACTTAGTGCAAATAATACAATTATCATCTTTATAATCTATTAATATAAAGTACAGTGGTGGTTTTTTATATTTAAAGTGTAGCCAGAAAAAACAATAAAAATTTAAGTAAACTTTTATGAAAACATAAAGAAAACTTACAAAGTATATAAAACAAGTAAGTACATTATGTAAAAAATATTTGCACTGTTGCAATGCAACACATAAAATATTGTGAAATTATTAATTGTTTTTTCAAAAGGAGTTCGAGAAATTTTTATTTAAAACCCCTAATTTTGAGGAAGATTTTGAACAGGATATGAGAAAGTTTTGTTTTCACCATCTGGCCACAAAGGAAGTAACATCAAACGGTAACTTTCAAATCGTAAAGTCCCATTCACAATGAAAATTAAACATAACCGTAACATAAACACAGAAGTTTGCGCCCAGGCTACCAAATGGGATCATTCACAATGATTCACATAAGCATTGACATAAACATTACCGTAAGACGTTAACATGAAAGTTTGCAGACTCCAAACTTTTATGCTTATGCTTACGTGATTTGCAAACAGAACACAATCGTGGAGAGCTGAAGTATAAGACAGAATATGAGGAAATGGCGTCGTTGTTATGTTTCCATGGTTACCAAGTATGTTTGCGGTTATGTTTATGTTCCCATCGTGAATGATGGTATTAGTTCTTGATTTTACCGTAATGTTTATATTCTTAAGTGATCTTTTTATTTAATTAAAAATGCTGTTTATTATTATCTGAACTATGTCCTCATGTGTAACATTGGTGTGGAATGTAATGGTGATTTTTTTTCAACCCATACTAGTGGAGAAAGTGGAAAGTACAACCTTTTCTCTTATAATGCAATCCCGGTTAGAGCACAGGAATTTTTCCTTAAAGGGGATTATTCCTGTGTTCGTCCATGGTCTGGAATTTAGGTTAAGTTTAGATTTAAGACCTCTCCTGGCACCACATTATCATAATCATCCTATCACATCATCGGGGTAATGTAACTCCGCCTTCCAGGCGCCCCAACCTCAGAAGTGGGTTACAACTAAGCCACGGCCAGGAGAGAAGACAGAAATGTCGAAAAGACAACCTGGTGGCATTGGATTAAAAAATATATATATTCTTAAGTTAACGCTTAAGTTATGTTTAATTTTCATTGTGAATGAGCCTTAAGTCTTGTATGAATGATTGAATGCGTGACATCGTGGACTACCACGTCATGAAATACAATGTCACCACCGTTTCAACGAGATTAAATGAACATTATATTCAAGGGATTGCTTTTAAACGAACTCGGTACTGTGACGAATTAATCTTTTTCCTATGTAGAGAGAGACAGTAGGCCTATCTATTTCTCTTACTTTTGTAATTCGCAAGCCAGTGCCGCTTTTCGAGTCTAGACCGAAGCAATGATTTCAGCCACCATATCGTGAAGGGTGCGGATGACCCGATTCAGTGTTGAAGAAAACTTCCACTCCGTCGTCACCAGCGAGTGTCTTATGCTGTATCAAACACGAAGTCTTAATTGGCACATCCCTTCTCGTCTCCCCGTTTCCGGTCAGCCATCAAGCTTATTCCGGTTCCGGCGTAAAGTCTCCCAGATGCATCGCGAAGGAGGGGAACAATCGTATCCTGCTGTACCAGTTATCAAACCTGTTTTGAAACCTACAACTGTGTCCGGTGCACGATTGGCCGGAATAATGAGATTACCGGAATTGATTTCTTCTGAGGACAATGATGTTAACAGGGGAGTTCCCAAGCCAAACGAAGATTTATTTATTTACTTATTTGCTTCTTTATTTGTAGGTCCATACATTACAGGCTAGAGGCTATCAAGCGCCTTCTTCATATGCATATGAAATGAACACAATTGAAACGTATTTTATTTTATTTTATTGAGCTTCCTCAAATTAGAGGCTGCCATTAGACAAAGCATACAAAACAATATAAATGATGAGAACAGTTGTTTAGAGGTAATAAAATAGGTAAGGACTATGGGGGTGGAGGCTAGCTAGGATGGCGAAGTATAATATGTAGAAAATTAGTGGGATCGAAAAATGAAAGGTACACATGAAACAGATATAATAACGAGCATATTGGACAATGGGGTAATAAGTTTTAGTATCAAGTATTATTAGAAACAGTGTGTGTTCGATATAGTCTAGCGATCTGAAAATCAAGAACGTGGTGATAAAAGTGTCAATTCTGAATGAATTAGAGAAGTGTAATAGGAACTTAAGTATAACGAGAGAGATAATTGAAAATAGGTGAGGAGTCTGGCGGAGGAAGCTAGCTGGGATAGCGAAGTATGATATGTAGAAAATTAGTGAGATCTGAAAAAGGAAATGCACACAACAAACAGACATAATACTGAACTTATTGGACAATGGGGTAGTACGTTTTAGTAACAAGTAAGTTATTATCAGAAACAGTATGTGTTCGATATAAGTGTACTCAAAATCAAGAAAGAAGTCGTAAAAGTGGCAATTTAGAATGATCTAAATCAAGTTGTTAGGTTTTTAAAGGTGAGAATTTTTTAATGTTCTAAATCAAGTTGTTAGGGTTTTTTTAAAGATGAAAATAATGATCAATTTAAATGGGGTCTAAAGTCAAATTATAAGAGCGTCTATATAAGGTATATCTATAATGAACGTAATTGTGGCACCGGGTACAAAAATTGTGAGGTCCACATTACATGGATGTAAATGTTGGCAATCAAATACAATACAATACAATATAAATGATAAAAGATAACAGAGTAAGAAAAAAGTAAACAAGTACGAAAACAAACAAACAACGGCAATTTAGAGAATAAAAAGTTACAAGTAAAGAATCAATGAAAGCTAATAAGAGAAAGAAAAAAGATAATGTTGCGTCAGTGTTTTCAGTACACTGAATTAGAGTCCATATAGGTGGTTTCGTAAAGGTTTGACTGACTCTCTAATTATGAGGAGGGCCAGTTCATTCAGAAACGATTTGTGCAGTCTTAGCGTCTTACAGAATTGAGAAGAGAAGTTAGGTATCGTTCCTCTTGCTCCAAACATCAATCCCGTAACACTGATATCGTGAAGTTGGTATTTATCTTTATAATACGGGGTGGTTGGAACGTAGATTGCTCGTTTCTCCTCACGTACGTCTTCAGGCTGTCCTATATACGTTTCAAACCTGATGGTGGGGTCGATTATCATACCCTGAGACAGGGATTCGCTAATGGCGATTATGTCAATTCGTCTGTTACTGCCATTGTCGGCAGTTCCGTGGACTTCTTCATAGACGGCTTTTAGCTTTCTAAGGGCATCGGGCAGTTTAGTTCTAATTGCATGGCCTATGTATACGCAATGTTTCGCCATAAGGGCAGACTCCAGGACATGTCCAAGGGTTTCTATCTCACTGAGGCATCGCCTGCAGTGGTTGTCCTGAGACCTACCGGGTATGGCTCTTACATCAGTATATAAGTGGCAGTTATACTATAGGCTAATAGGAATATGCAACTCTTTAACAATAGAAATAAAAGAAATGAAAAAGTAAATAAAAAGAGATGTGACTTATAATCAATCAGTATTGACAAAATATCTGAAATTTAATATATCGATAATAAATTGTAGGATCAAAATCAGGAAAAAACTAGTTTTCCATGAAAAAGTTAAGGTTAGAATTTGACTTACCCGTTAGAAACAGGTGAAGCTCCGTTGTAATGTTAGATGCTGCATTGTCTTAACTTTAGTTGTGAGACGTAGCCCCCACGTTACGTCGAGGGTGGCAGCAGTATGTTATAATTTCTCTCTTTTTTTTAGAGGGTTATTTTACGACTCTGTATCAACATCTCAGGTTTTTTAGCGTCTGATAGTTACCCAGCATTTGCTCATATTTGGTTGAGGGAAAACACCGAAAAAACCTCAATCAGGTAACTTGTCCCCATCGGGATTCGAACTTGAGCCACTTGGTTTCGCGGCCAGACGCGCTAGTCGTTACTCCACAGGTGTGGACTATAATTTCTCTTACATGACTGCATTTTGTATAACTTCCACACTGACATAATGTATCTGGTACGTTGGGGCTGTGAGTGGGCAAGATTAGGGGTCATCATTGACATACAAATCTGTGGCCGGGAGGAAAAAAGGTCTTAAGGAAAAATTTTATACTTTTCAGGAGAGCAGTACAAAGATTGAAATTGGTGTCAATTATAGAGTTTCTTAATTAAGAGGTTTTTCTTGGGTATTATTTGTTTACATTTCTTCTAACATAGGTAATGTTGTTCATTTAACAATTTTCTTGATTATTTCCAAAAACAGCCGCACTTAAGCCCTTTTAAGACTAGAAGCCAAACTGAGTAGAAGGGACTATTTAAACATAAGACCTTTTTCATGTCAAAATAAATGAGAAATGTAAATTATTAGGAATGCAAAATGGGTCTTAAACAATTATAGGACTGTTTACCCTGGTGCTTAAAGTTTTAAAAGGAAAGGGCATCAGTATGTGATAAAATGGCTAAAATACAAGTTAGACTTTTTAAATAGGGAAGCATGTTATGTTTGTAAGGAATAAAGTATTAAATATTTCTTAAGTCCTTTATTCTGTGTGTGCTCGATTCAAAAAGTACTTAGGACATTTGGTAACGCTGTATAAATCCAGTCAAGAGTCTTATTTGACTTTAACCGTTTTACCAGATTGTAGAGAATTGTTTTCGCTTCCAGAATATATATATTATGAGGAGGCTTTTGATAGAGTGAATAGATCAAAATTATGGAAAATAATGGAGAAAAGAGGATACCCACAACATCTGATAAGAATATTACGTAGCATGTATCTTAATACCAATATTTGCATTGACAAAGGGAAAGGTCCAGGTAAATTAACAACAGAAGTTAATGGAGGTGTTAGACAAGGGTGCCCACTATCACCCACTTTATTTAATATATATCTTAACGAAGCCATTGATGACTGGCTGAATATTTTAAACTGTGATTTTATCTTAGATGAAACACCTGTAAATTGCCTACTTTTTGCAGACGACCAAGTGGTGATTGCTGATACAGAATACAACCTCCAAAGTGCAGCTTATAAACTGAGTCAAATAACCAAAGGCTATAATTTAAAAATATCACACACTAAAACAAAAACAATGGCTTTCATAGGGACCCAGCATAAAAGGTCGAAAATAGTTATTGACTCCAAAATTATTGAGCAAGTTAGTAATTTTAAATATTTAGGATGCAACATTTCTTATGTGGAAAAAAGAGATATGGAAGAAAAGATGCATAGATTTCAAGGTATATGCGGAACAATTAGACGGAGCTTAGGAGAAAGAACAACGAAAGAAACACAGTTAAAACTCTACAAAACAGTAGCCCTTCCAGTACTACTTTACGGAGCAGAGGCAAGGGCCTTAACAGAAAGAGACAAAAGACGACTAGAAGCCTCAGAAATGAAATTCCTAAGATCAGTGGCGGGATATTCTTTATTGCAACACAAGAGGAATGAAGATATCAGAAAAGAATTAGGGATAGAGGGAATAACACAAAAGTTAACAAATCACCGAAATAGGTGGATGGAACATCTAGAAAGATGGAGGATCACCGAATCCCCAAGAAAGCTTTCCAGTATGCTCCAAGAGGAAGGAGAAATGTTGGTCGTCCTAGGTTTCGTTGGAGAGAACAATTCTAATGGGGACGGAACGGGCCTACCGGCTCAACCCGTGATGTTGATGATGATGATGAATATATAAAAATCTCATTTTCACGAAAAATTGACTTAAGACCTTTCTCCTCTCGGCCACAGAAATAAAAATTAAATAAGCAGCTAATGCGTCATGTATTATAAGAACGACAGCGCATGATGTCAGTCTGTCATGCCAAATGTAGTGTCGCCAAACAGTAGCTCAAAAGTTGCTTAGATACCTTATTACCAAGAGTGGGAAGTTTACTTTTATCGCTATAGGGTGCTGAAAAAGCCGGTAAATCTCTATTTAAGGAAAAGAAAAGTTAAAAAAAAAAACTATCGCAGAAAAAGAGTTAAAAGTCGGCAGATTTAGCGACGAACTCGTGTGTACAGTTAACTCCAACGGCACTCTCCTTTCCACACCCCGTCACATCACAACAGTGCAGATCGTCGGGGGTGAATGCATTATTTCCAACTACTTGACTTTCTCATGCTAAGTAGCCTGTATAGAGATGACTTCAAAGTTTCCAGTCATCCTGCACGAAGTTTTGCACCATATTATTACTTTGTACTGTATATATTTCTATAGTTTTGGCCGATGAATTGTATATGCTTTAAATTGAATAGTAATCTATATAGCTCTATTGATAAATTGTTTGTGTTTGTAATTTGAATTAGTCTGCATGATATGTATTATCAATTTCTTTATATCACAACTGGTTGAATTGTTTATGCCTTAAATTTAATTAACTTACTTGTTTCGTATTACACATATAGCTCAACTGATGAATGATCGTTTGCGTTTGTAAATTTAATAATCTGATTGGCTATATATATTTTTAGTAGAGCCATCGATGTAGCTCAGTCGGCAGACTCGCTGGGCTGCTGATCCGGAGCTGCGTTCGGGCTTGGGTTGGATCCCCATTTGGTCTTTGGTTTCTTCCGAGGTTTTCCACAACCGTGGGACTGAAGCCGGATGGTCTATGGCGAGTCCTCGGCATCAACCCCTTTGATTTGATTACCTGGTTGGGTTTTTCCGAGGTTTTCCCCAAACCAAAAGGCAAATGCCGGGTAATATTTTGGCGAATCCTCGGACCTCACCTCATCTCACTACATCTCGCCAAAATATTGTAAAAAATTATACAAAATTGTAAAAATTGTAGAAAATTACTAAATTGTAAAACTGTAAAAATTTGTAAAAATTGTAATTGTAATATTGTAAAATTTTGACATGTTCCACATCTTAAAGCTTCATTGCTCATATAAGATCTATGGCATAAAATAAATGAATGAATGAATATAGTCTTTTTTTGTTTTCTAAATTAAGCCGATGTTAAAAAATGTTATGTTTTATTTAACGACGCTCGCAACTGCTGAAGTTATATCAGCGTCGCCGGATGTGCCGGAATTTTGTCCCACAGGAGTTCTTTTACATGCCAGTAAATCTACTGACATGAGCCTGTCGCATTTAAGCACATTTAAATGCCACCGATCTGGCCCGGGATCGAACCCGCAACCTTGGGCATAGAAGGCCAGCGCTATACCAACTTGTCAACCAGGTCGACAAAATTAAGCCGATCATCGCTGTAATTGTATTAAATAAACTTTCATTTATTTGTGAGAAATTTCCAAATGCACGAAGGCGGATCATCGCTGTCAATCTGAAGCCAAGCCGATCCAGAGCGCTGCAAGTCGTAAAAAAACGGCTAATCGAACGGCGATGATCGCCATAGCCGAACCGTAACTTTGGTTAGGCATAGAGAATGAAATAAATGTACTCTCTACCAAGGCTTAAAGTACGAACAGAAATCTATTACGGATGAATAAAAATATTCCCAACGCTCAGCCTCGAGGGGGTCCGCATGCCTGCCAAACGCCGCCGAGTACAAATTGGACAAGATGAAGTAGGGGAGATCGCACAGACAATGCCTTCTACTCATTCTCTTCCTTGAGAAAAAAACGCACAAAAGAATTGCTCGACCAACTCTGGTTGAAAACTAAGATTGTCTCTTACATCGCTTCCATTATGTACGCCCATGGTGTACACCTATTATGTATATAACATTACCTATGTGTACACAGGAGTGCCTTCAATAAAGACAGAAACGGAAGTCACAGCTAGTTTCTTGCTGAATGAAAGGAGACTTAGACAAACGGTGTTTCCCTTTGTTTAGCCACGCACAATGCATCATTCTGATCTTCTCATAGTGAAGTCAGTATATTAAAGCAGGAGGGTTGACTGAGAGACGGTGAAGCTTTTGAAGTAGAAGCTCAAACCGTAAGAGATGCAGAGGCCTTTCAAACGCGCAAGAGACATTTAGCTTCGGGTTCTTTATGTTGATCCTTGAGCCAGAATGATACCACGTACGTTGATCCGATGTCATTGAGTTCGATAGGGTGGCTTTTGCCCTTAATAACATACGCCACAAACCCTCTTCATTTTACAAATTCCGCAGCCCTAATCAAGAAACAATTTTGAATGGTGCTTAACAGCTGATTGTTCACTGTCCTTCAGGATCATTTATCCTCAAGAGAATCATTTTTCAGTGCAAACATATCAGTTGGATATGAACAGAGAGAAACTTCAAGTGGGCTAACAAGCGGAATTAAATATAGCCCCCGAGTCAGTTCTCGTCTGAAAAACAAAACCAGCATTCAAGGCCAGATTCTTGTAAAGGCTGGTTCACAATAAACCGGGAACGAGAACCAGAATGAAAACGAGAAGCAGAGGACGTGAATATGAACATTTTGTGATCCACAATAAATCGAGAACGTAGACGACTATGCATATCGATATGCATGTCAGTAACGATATGTAAAGTCGATATTAAGCATTCTGATGTTATTTGTGTATAATTGACCAATGGCGTTCTCTCATGAGTACAAGGCAGCGAACATAAACACAGATTAACCAACTTCGAAATTTCAACTGAAACATTTCATGCCCATGCATCTTTATTATCACAACCTATTTTAAGTCTATCATAACGTAAAATAATTAGAGAAGAAACATTTGTAATAGAACAAAAATGAACACAACAGTAGTTATTGAATTGAAGCGTGAATATGTAGTTTGTAATACAACCAATACAGTAATAAAATATGATTCACTTACGATCGGTGTTCAAAGATGCAGCTATTGAAAGCCACGTATTCTCCTTCATTTTCTCATGTTTATAAGAGGCGCGCCGCTTATCGTAAACGTGAGGATTTTCCTCAACACTCAATATTGGAATCTCATCAAATAAAACTTGTTCCATGATGCACAGCACAGAACAAAATAATGCATAGGTTATGTCACGGTCTTCTTGCTACAAAATATATGACGACAAAATAGCTTTTAGATGGCAATAGAATGAATCTAGTGGGCTGTGATCGGAAACGTGGACGCCAAAGTTGAAACTTGGCCAACTCTCCGTTCCCGATGCCGGGCTCCGGCAAGCTTTTCGTTAATTGTGAATGCTCACATTTAAATGTACACATTTTAACAATTTTACCGTTTTGGTTTTGTTCCGATTCTCGTTTCCGGTTTATTGTGAACCAGCCTTTACCCGCTGAGTCCTGTACGTTCCAATACCGTCATCAGTTGAAGTCATATGGATTACAACTTGGAAATTTTGTGATTTTATACACAGTTGAGAAATGGGAATAATCCCAAGGAAACCGCTTTCAAACGACGTACAGCAATTGATTCTTCTTTGTGAAATCAAAGTCCTAAATTTATTTTCTTATTCTCCTGGACATGAACCCGTATACTTTTCATTTGAAGAGAGATATGGCAATCATTCAACCAGCAAGGTGTAGACCTAGATATCTGCCTATTTAACACACACTTTTATTTTAGAACTTACAAATGAGCTCTTTATTTTTCATTTCATTGTGGCAAAGTATAGTCCAGTGCAGGTAGTCGATGACTCGTTGCTCGATCTGGAGCTTGAATGCCTTTCTGTTGAAGTGGGTTCATTGGCATTCTTATAGCTCTCTTGTCACACAGCCTAACAAGAGGAGCTACAAGTTCAAGTGCCAGAATATGGGAAGTGATGTCATACATAGCGTGTGCTCTTCTGGGTGTAAGACACAGGGATTTAACATTGCCATAAGAAACCTACGTATAAAAACAATGAAGAAATAACTTAATCAGTGGGCCATGTTTAGGAATTAGCAGGCTTTGACAATTTGACAAGAGAACACCAGGAGGCTTTGACCATAAGCCATAAATTTTGTTCTCTTGTGTTACAAATTGTCAAAGTCTGCTAATTTCTAATCATGGCCCAATGATTAAGTTATTTCTTCATTGTTTTTATACATAGGTTTCTTATGGGAGTATTAATTTCGTATGTCCCATACCCAGATAAACACACTATGTATTTTTTTATTGGGTTATTTTACGACGCTGTATCAACATGTAGGTTATTTAGCGTCTGAATGAAATGAAGGTGATAATACCGGCTAAATGAGTCCGGGGTCCAGCACCGAAAGTTACCCAGCATTTGCTCGTATTGAGTTGAGGGAAAACCCCGGAAAAAACCTCAACCAGGTAACTTGCTCCGACCGGGATTCGAACCCGGGCCACCTGGTTTCACGGCCAGACGCGCTGAACGTTACTCCACAGGTGTGGACCACACTATGTATGTATGAATGTATGTATGTATGTATGTATGTATGTATGTATGTATGTATGTAGGTAGGCTATGTATGTATGTACATATGTATGTATGTATGTATGTATGTATGTATGTATGTCAGAGACTGACGGACATTGTCTAGTTTCAAAAATAAATTAAAATTGCACTTTTTGAATTAGATTCCTTTCAGTTATAAGCTCTTTTCTCTGCCATAGTTTTGTAAAAATATATGCTATATATTTCTTTTTCCTTCCTTTCCCCCTTTTGTTCTCTTTATCAGCCGATGAATTTATTATCATAGCCTTTTTATTGTGAATTTTATTTAATTTTCGTATTTCTTTTCTTTTTTTATTATTATTTTATTACATTCCATTTTGATATATTCTTCCTTACGTTTTTCTATATTAACCATTTATACTAAATGAGTTGCTTTCACTATATTCCAATGTATTTTACTTTCTTTTTTTTCTATTATGGTATTATTGTCATGTTGTTTAGTGTGGATTTTATTATGCTATTATTATTATTATTATTATTATTATTATTATTTATTTTTTTTGTAATATGTTAGTATTCTGTTCTTTAACTTTTTGTTAAATTTTAACTGCTTGTATACTGTGTGACCTGGTAGAGTGTAACAGAAGGCCCTATGGCCTTAACTCTGCAAGCATAAATAAAGAATTATTATTATTATTATTATTATTATTATTATTATTATTATTATGTATGGAGAGAGGGAGAATGTCTTTCGAGAGTTGCGGTAGTGATACTCAGTTACTCATACATACTGTATAATTATGCTATACATATATGTACATATGGGTATGTATATGCTATGTATAATTACTATTATTTTACATAATATTATTTCTATGAGTAAAGGAATTCAGACAGATCTGTACAACATGCAATGCAGAGATGTACCTTTATTAACTGCAGTACAAAGCAAGAATGAGATGTACTAACCACATGCGCAACCCAGGGCGGCTTTTCGGCTCAGACCGGAAAATTATGATGATGATAATGATGATGATGATGATGATGGCACTGAAAATGTATGGTAGGTAGGGCGCATCATCAAATCTTCTTGCGTCCAGTTCACAAGATTCAGTCAGTAGTGGGAGCAGTGACAATTCGAAGCCTGGGAGTCGTCCCAAGACGCGAAGCTGGTCGTTTCCGATCCTTTTCGAAATGTTATCTATCCAAAAATATTTTCCTGCTTCCTCGTGCACAAGGCCAGGCCGTGTCATAATTAAGACAGACGCACTTCCTACCTCGCGGCCGATAAAGGAGCAGAGTGCGATGCAGGACGTGCTGATAGTTAACACGCACACGCACTGCAGTGTACGCACTTGTTATGATGCGTAGTAGCCCACAGATTGATGACGACGGACATTTTGAATTTCATGTCATGTAGCTAATACTAAGGATTCAACTATCAGCGCTTAATCTTTCTTTGCAATATGTAACAATGCATTATAAGGAATAACTTATTAAATACTGCCCTTCGAGAGAATGCATTACGCACGGCACATTCCTGTGAAGTTCTAACAAATGAAAAATAAGGCTAATAGACCCCTAATGATAATAATAATAATAATAATAATAATAATAATAATAATAACAACAATAATAATAATATTACTACTATTATTATTATTATTATTATTATTATTATTATTATTATTTAGTAGTAGGCACTAAGTTGAGGTGTTCATGTGGTCCGCGTTAGTGCCTGGGACAGCACTATGTCTGTCATCGCGACACTGCAAGGTAGCCACAAACTCGTTTGAACAGAACTGAATTCATTTGAAGAAGGACGTTAGGGGTAAAAATAATATGGAATCGTATAGTTTATATTATATTCCTGAAACCCCGGGGGAGGGGGAGAAAAGAGGAGAAAAGTTTTCAGCGCCGAGGAGTAGTTTTCCCCTCAGAATGCATCACGAGAGAAGAGGAGAAAAGTTTTCAGCGCCGAGGAGTAGTTTTCCCTCAGAATGCATCACGCTGCAGGCAGGGTCACACTCCATGGCTAGGCCTACCCGACGTGCGCTCCAAGTTGTACACTAGGCCTACTTTCTACCTTTTCATTGACGTATCTGAGTAATGTTGACACTAACGTGACTCTGAAATCCTGATCATCTTTCAATAAATTACGTACATAAAGAAAAAAGGAAGTGTAGGCAAAGTTACTTTCCTAAATTAAATGTACCGTGCGCTAAGTCCTTCAGCGAAGCAACTTTGTTTTGATCTGAGTTTATGGAACGGCAATTAAAGTCAAGTGCTGAGTGATGTACTTCTGCTTCAATATTTCTGTAGTTCCAAGGCAAAAGCTGGTAGATTACGTCAATTTCTGGCGAAAGTAAGACCAGCGAATAGGGATTATAAAGAATGGACACTGAGCGAATTTTCATGTGTTTTGTTTCTCTTGCGCCGGCGTTTAGTTCCACTTTCAAGCGCTAGAGGTTAGTATAATCGAGCATACACTAAGATAATAATTGAGTACAAAGTTGAGACACAGGATCCAAACTTCGCCTACCTTATTGCATAATCCAGTAACGCTTTGCTTCAAATAAATTCAAGTTAACAGCTTTTTCTTATTTCTCAGTTGCAAACTAGTTGTAATAATAATTTTTTATATTTCAGATATCATAAATTATATTAAAAAATGACACAATATATTATAAAATTAAGTATCAAATTCGTTTAATATTTGTATATAATATAATATAGGTATATTATGGTTTTACTTCTCATAAGAGTTTTGTTTTTCCATTTTCAGTGCTACCAAATCATTACATATTTTAATTGTTGTAGGGGTCAACGTCTCAACTCTCATTATAAAGGAACTCTAGAGTCTAGACATTACAGTTAATGACGGATTTATTATTTTATGGATCCAATTTATTTTATTTGAGTACATAATGTACTTAGATGTATTAATTGTATGTATTATATTTTCGCTGTGTCGACTACTAGCTGGTGTGATGTCAGCGCCAACTCTGGGGAGAAAGCAGAATCTCACGCTCTAGATGGCTTGAAGGTCATTGAAATCAGTCCGGCTACATCAAGCGTCCATACTTAATTACCTATACGCTGGTAAGACATTGCGCTATGTTATACATCCTGCTGGTGGCTTTATTGTGGCAAGAGGGCATCACGCCAGAGGGGCATACCAACAAAAGTGCAAGTTTACTGGAGCTTAAGTTACGGGATTAATTTACTTATCCTTCTTTACATAACAAGATAAGCCTGCTTTCATCTGATTCTCCCTCATGTCCAATAAGTCGCGACGCTGTTATTCCAGGCGTGACTCCTCCTCTTTGCTTACGTCTTAGGAAGTCAAGGCTCTATAAAGTCTAGGTAGGTAGTATCGTTCGCCATTTTTGTTCTTTCGTTGCAGAGCTACCATACGAGGGATGTATTTGCCACACCGTTGAACATTATCATGTCGTAGTTCCTATGTAATTCAGCAAATAATTGAGCGGAAAATAACGTCTTCGTGTACTTTCTGCGAACGCCAACGAAAGAGCCAAAATGGCGGGCGATTATATTAAGTATTTATCGAGCCTTAAGAAATGAATAACGTCTTCACCAGCGAATCACAAGACGCACACGTTTAAATGTAGCCGACCTGCAACGCGATTGGCTGCCGGAAATGAGAGCGACGGGACTACTCAAACTCATAATCAAGTTCCACTAAAAATCTCAATAACGTAAAATTTCCTGACACGCCTTTCTGGCATGACGCCCTCGATTATATCTGTCTCTCTCTCCAACCTTATTATGATTGTACAGAGTTGTTTAAACTTCAAATGCTCGCTCCTGAAAAAGTGCAAGAAATGTCATAGCATCACATTTGCTTTGCAGCCACAGATTTAATTCCCCGCGACCAGGAGACTCGCCGGCTCCACGCAGTGCTGTGTTATGTAAAACGTGACAACCTATTTGAGCGTGCAGTTCCAATTAACTGCGAGGAGAGACGTTTTTAATAAACATAAATGTCGATAAAAATAAGGAACTGTTTCAGTCACACTCCGCGCTACTCGTCGAATATAGGCCTAGAGGAACGTCAGTTATGATGGGAGGAAAGGTCGCAGCCCCGCACGAAAGCATCTGCTGCCAGTCCGAGATCTCATCTCACTCCCCTCTGCGTATGAATGAAGCTGAGTATCAACGGACAGATGACTTCATTTATCTGAAGAATCGACGTCCCTGCGTGTTCATCCAGACAATCACGCTTCCCTCCAACCTCAAGTCTATGTATGCGTTATAGACTCGGTTTGATGCCGACTGTTCTTTATTTAACGGACATTTTCCCTCATTGTCCCATTGCCTATCTTCTTCAGTCTGTTTCGGGGGTGGTATTTCAGGAGCCAGGCACGTAAGACGTTACCCAGCGTATAGGTAATTAAGTATGGACACTTCGCGTCGGTACCTTTGATGTAGCCGGACTGATTTCAATGACCTTCAAACCAGCTAGAGCGTGAGATTCTGCTTTCTCCCTGGAGTTGGCGCTGGCATCACACCAGCTAGAGTCGACACAGCGGATATATAACATATAATTAATACATCTAGGTACATAATAATAATAATAATAATAATAATAATAATAATAATAATTTATTTATTTAATCTGGCAGAGCTAAGACCAGTAGGCCTTCTCTTCCGCCCAGCCAGACTCTAATTCTAATTAAATACATTTCCTTACATAGTTATTACATTAATATCCAGATCATAAAACAACATGAAAGTAAATAATGAAAATTGGATAACTAATGTTAGTGTGACAATAATAAACATTGGTAAGAAATAGTTATAATAATAATAATAATAATAGTAATAATAACAATAATAATAATAATAACAATAATAATGAGATAATTTAGATATTTATCTGTGATATATATAACCATTAAACATTGAGAAACCTGAAAGAGCTATTATTGTTAACACGAATTGTTAGAAAAATATTTCGTTAGTCTATTCTTAAATTGGTTTGATGTCTGACAGTCCCTGACATTACTCGGTAGGGAATTCCAAAGCCGAGGAACAGCCACAGTGAAAGAAGATGAATATGAGGATGTTCGGTGGGAGGGAATGGATAATATTGAGGAGTGTTGTGATCGTGTGTCTAGGTTATGATGGGTGGATAAATTTTGAAAACGAGACGCAAGATAGACAGGAGTGGAGAAATGCAATATGTGAAAGAGAAGGGAAAGACAGTGGATTTTCCTACGATCTTCTAGACGGAGCCAGGACAACATTTCGAGGGATGGTGTTACGTGATCAGCCCGGCGAATATTGCAGACGAAACGGACGCACATATTATGAACACGTTGTAGTCTCTGCGCATTATGTACTCAAATAAAATAAATTGGACCCATAAAATAATAAATCCGTCATTAATTGCAATGTCTAGACTCCAGAGTTCCTTTATAATGAGAGTTGAGACATTGTCCCCAACAACAATTAAAATATGTAATGATTTGACAGCACTGAAAATGGAAAAACAAAACTCTTATGAGAAGTAAAACCATATACCCATATTATATTATATACAAATATTAAGAATTTGATACTTAATTTTATAATGTATTATATTATTTTATAATATAATTTATTATATCTTAAATATAAAAAATTATTATTACAACTAGTTTTTCACTGAGAAATAAGTAAAAGCTGTTAACTTGAATTTATTTGAAGAAAGCGTTACTGGATTATGCAATAAGGTAGGCGATGTTTGGATCCTGTGTCTCAACTTTATACTCAATTATTATCTTAGCCTATGCTCGATTACAGTAACCTCTAGCGCTTGAAAGTGGCACTAAACGCCGGTGCACAGAGAAACAAAACACAGGAAAATTCGCTCAGTGTCCTTTCTTCATAACCCCTATTCGCTGCGTAAACTAGATCCTAGCTAGGCTCATATTTTCAAGTGTAGCCGAGATCAAGGATACTGTAAGTATCGGCTACTTAACGACACTGGATAAACTACTCGTTTATGTAGCGAGAGAGTATTTCCACAAGATGCCTACGCCATGGAATTACATAACATTCGCCTTACAGCTGCGAAAAACCACGAAAAATGCAACTGAGCATAGCATAGCATAATCATGGTTAATTGCAACCTCTGACCCACGAACCCCGGACCTGCTAACAAGCACAATGACTTCTTACCTGGCAAGAATTCACAGAATAGTTTTCAAATTATTAGCTATGGAAATACACAAGTGAAAGACAAAAGTTAACAGATTCTGAGAAGTGATAATCACACGAAACATGAGGTAGAAGTATAAACTGAAAATGAAGTAGGCCTAATACACCGATATTCAAAAAGTAGTTGCCTGGAAAACTCGGTATCATTCGGCAGAAGTGACAATAATGCCAGGTAACAGAAATATTATCAAAGAACACAAGATTGTGCAGTGCAACATGTACGGCACCCAGGTTCGGATTAAAAACCAAAACACTGTGCTGTTTCATTATGTTCCTGGACTAGCCTTATTCTTCAGAATCACGTGTTTGTGTCGGCACGGTACACTTCTATTTTTCGAAGAATCCGTGGGAAGGACGTTCGTTGCGGTGAGCGCTGTATTTATTTACGTTACATGCAAACAGCATTTTCCTCGAGAAAATAGAAATTATTATTTTTTTTTTCAGTGCCGTCTTCAAATCGCTTCTAAGCAAGGCATTATTTTCCAAGAATAGAAATAAGAGAAAAGCGTTGTTTCAGTAGGAGGGTTTGTGCAAATCTTTTGATGGAGAAAAATGTGCCTGTTTCCATACGACAGACTGCTGCCCCTTGTCAGGATCGCCCCAACACATCAGGTCATCACATGTGATGGTAAATTGTGTATCATTCCGAAACTGACAAATCTCGATTCGCTGTATTTTGGAATCTTGTGAGAGATTGCATGACACTCACTTTACACACAGGCTTCTCATTTCAGACATTTCGTTAAAATATGGGGTTAGCACTCCGCACAGTCCTGTGGTCACAGACTTTGTGCAATGTCAACATTTCCATCTGGTACTGCGGAACCAGACCTGCCATACTAGCATTCAGTTTGACTTCATTACAGTAAAATTTTTACCATTTCAAAATATCAGGTACTTGAGTGAATTTCCACTTCAGGCTTGTTTAGTGAGATGAAGAGTTAGTGAACCAAATTCAGCGAGCAAACTAGAGCGTTCTGCAGCGCATCGCTGGCCCTCCATAGCCAGAATGCAGCAACAGCGGCTCGGCTAAGTTCAGCATCGACAAGCAAGTGACACACGGGCCACTATGTTGTGCGGAGAACATTACTGTTTAATCTCCAGTTGTACTTCGCGCAGAGTCCACGGTGCACGAGTTGAGAGAAAACAAATAAAAGCAGAACAGTGCGCTCAAAGTCTTACTGCAGTGTGGTGGTACAGGGGAAACTACAGCGCCACCTGAATGTCTGGGACAAAAACATATGGAGTTGCAAATATTCGCCATTGGATTGGCAGTTAGTACAAAATTTATAATATTAATATTAATACCAATACTACTAATACTACTACTACTACTACTACTACTACTACTACTACTACTACTAATAATAATAATAATAATAATAATAATAATAATAATAAAAGGTTAGACAGTGAGATTAACAAGCGTATCTCATTTTTATTGAGTCAACACTATCTCGTCTTCTCTTAATCTCATGATTTTGGAAGGAATGCGATTACTATCCATTTGGAAGGCTAGACTTGTTAATAGCGAGATCAGATGAAGGATTTCGCCATCAGATTACCTGATATTGGCAAACAGATGGGAAAAACCCAACCAGGTAATACGATCAAACGGATCGGCCAAGGTCTTGCTTGATGTTGACGTCCCTCCAGCGTACCTAGCCTGTCGAGAAAGACTCGTAAGGGAAGAATCAAGATCAACGCACATATGTATGCTGTAATAGGCTGGGAAGTGCTTGCACGGTGGTTCCATGAAAGGTTCTCTTCCTCCCGCTCTGCCTTCGCGTGCGGCGAAAGTTCCAATGCACGGTGCACTCAGCAGTCCGGGAGGAGGACTGAACGATGGCTGTAGTGCGTCACGAACGATACAAGACATTCAAGCCGTTATATAAATTCTGATAAGAATTGTTAGAAAATTACAGAGAGGAAGAAGGAAAGAGAACTATCGGCGACATCTTGAAACTTGTTGATCGTGACATGAGCGTTACGCGCAGCACGAATGAGGCTCAACATGCAACGAGGGACGACGGATTGGGATTACATCAACATTAACAGAGCGTACTCTGTGGGAACTTACATCCCGGGTTAGTTGGCTCATGAGTCTGACTAAACTCATATGTAATAAAAAATTTAGAAATGAAACAAACTGGTTTATGATCTAAAATAAAATATACATAAAGAAGCACATAAAACCGAATTAATTTTTTATAAATTGCTTTTAAAATATGTCATGAGGAGTTTTGTTTGATTTAAACGGTGAACAACGATCTAAACACCAGGTCACAGGAGAGAAAAATACTAGCAATTCCTGCCTATAGAACATCCCACTATTCATCCTCTTTTACTGTCTCAGTCCCCCGTGAATGGAATTCTGTACCTCAGAAGATTAGGGGCTGCCAGACAATAACCGCTTTCAAGGAAAAGCTAAACGATTTCTTACGGGCGCAGTCAAATTGAAGTTATAATTGTGATCGAGTTTAATAATTTCATTTAATTTAGGTATGACTATTATTATTATTATTATTATTATTATTATTATTATTATTATTATTATTATTAGCCTATTATTACATAATTACGAGTATTTTATTGGTGTTGTGAAGATAAAAAGAATTGTCATTGTATTGTATTAATTATGTATTATATTGTCTTTTATTGTAGTATTGTATTGCTTTGAATTGTATTGTATTGTTTTGTATGGTATTAATTATGTTATATTCATAGCAATGTAGTAATTTTCTATCATGCTGGTTGAGTGGAAGAGAAGGCCGAATGGCCTTAACTGTGCCAGTTAAAATAAACCATTATTATTATTATTATTATTATTATTATTATTATTATTAATTCCAGATCACTGACACCAGCTGCATCAGGCATTGCAGGCGATGTAGGAACATTCCAGGATCGACTCCAGCTTCCAAGCTAGGGGTGGGCAGCTTACAATTTCATAAAGCTTATAGGGAAAAAGAAGACATAATAAAGTAGAAACAATTGTATTCATTAGGAAATAATTAATATTTTAGTTAATTTTTATTTTATTAATAGAACAGAACACCAAATACTCGTACAATACAGTCGTAGAGAGAGAGGCTTACTATATCGGTGAACAAGAGCGAATTGTTAGTGATTTATTGTGTTGTGAAGCATGGAATCTGTTCATATAGGTACGTTGTTACTAATGTAACTTCAATTACAAGTTTATAAAGTATTTTCCTTCTTACATTAGGGTTTAAATATTACAATTGAAAAACTTATCTTTTTAAAGTTCTCCAAATATAATGTGAGTTTTAGTGGAGCCGGTCACGTCCGGTTACAACAATTCTTTTACCATTTAGTACAGCATCATTTAGAGCGTTCAATCCTTACTTTAAAGTTTGCGCGTTCTTGCGAATTTATCAGTAATTAATTTTTTTCAGTGGTGGGGCGTACGGTAACTGTTCCATGTTTGGCTTAACAGCAGAAAAGAATCATTGACTAAGGAAATTTTCAATCACTGTGAGAGTGTTTTAGGCCTATAATATTATTCACATGACATGGGATATCGGTTTAAAAAACATTGGACACATTTTTATCTAACTTTAACAAAAGCACAGTGAATCAATACGCAAATCATTAGCTGGACAAAATTAATAACTTCTCTACAGTCTAACGCATTGTTATGACACTTTGTACGTGACTTACAGATGAAACATACGATTTGTGTACAAACTCTGATTATGTTTTCACAAGAAAAACTACCCCTTTATAGTGGGTGCATTTAGACAGAATTAATAACTTCTCTTCTATCTAAAAAATTTTTATGATACATTATACGGAAGTTACAGGTAGTATATATTTTTTGTGCACAAACTATATTTACGGTTCCATAAGCGAAACTAATCCTTTTAGGGATGCATTTAAACAAAATTAATAAATTTTCTCCTATCTAACGGTTCTTTTTCATGAAACTTTATACAGATGTTCCAGGTGGAATATATGTTTTGTCTGATTATATTTTATAAGAGGAATTGTCTCTTTATAGTAGTGCATTTAGACAAAATTAACAACTTCTATACAATATATGTTTATGCAACTTTGTACAACTACTAGACCTACAGGTAGCATACAGTTCTAATCAGAATTTGTACACAAAAAGTAACTTATATGCTTCCTGTAACTCCTGTACAAAGTTTCATAAAATCTGTTATGTAGGAGAGAATTTAATCTCGTATAAATGCACCCAATGTAAAGGGGTACTTCCTCTTTTGGAAATGTAAATATAGTTTGTACACAAAAAATATATCCTACCTGTAACTTTCGTACAATTTTTCATAAAAAATCTGTTAGATAGGAGCGAAGTTACTATTGTCTAAAACCACCCCGTAAAGGGGTGTTTCCTCTTACACAATCGTAGTCAGAGTTTGTACACAAAGAATATGTGCTATCTATAAGGCCTGTACAAAGTTTTATAATAATCCGTTGGAATGCAGAGAAGTTATGAATTTTGTCCAACTAGATTTGTTTTACTGCAAACTGTGCGATGGCGGGCTTATGTGAGGGCGGCAATGAACCTCCTGGTTCCTTAAAAGCCATTTGTAAGCAAGTAAGTAAGGCAAGAAAAGCGTGACGCACCTGTTAGAACCAATAGGGTGATTCCTTACATTCAATTTTATTTTATGTAAAATTTCTTATTGTTTTATAAGAGCTCAGCTTGTTAACTAAATGAATCTGTAAAGATGCTAGGTATGTATCTGGATAATAAACTAAGGTGGAACAACCATGTCAGTTATGTATGCAAAAGAATTTCTAGAGTAATTTATCTCTTGAGAAGTATCATGTACAATATTCCCAAACATTATTTAAAACAAATTTACTATACACTATCTGAAAGTGTTATTAGATATGGATTACTTTTATATGGAAATAGTTCTGACCTTCCAAACATTCTGTTACTGCAGAAAAAGGCAGTTCGTATTATTACAATGTCACCACCCAGACTATCATGTAGATCTCTTTTCAAAAATGAAAAGATTATGACAGTCTACAATCTATATATTTATGAACTTTTAATGTATGTAAACAAGAATATTACTAATTATACAAGTATAGTAGATCTGCATCGCTATGAAGCAAGAAATAATGATCAATTAAATGTACCACATGTCAGGTTGCAAAAACACAATCAAGCTATGTAATCACTGCAATAAAAGTATATAATAAGATACCAACAAATATAAAGGCACTTAATGAAATACAATTTAAATTTCAGATTAAGAGATGGCTACAAAATAATCCCTTTTATAATATGAATGAATTTTTCTTAAATTATGTAGTATTTTAGTTAAATTTCATTATTTTTTACTCTTTTAATACCTATACTAATAATAAATCTGTAGCCAAAATTTTTCTGGTAATTTTCGATTTTCTAAAAATAATTGGTGTTAACTTGTATAATTAACCATTCTGAAACTGAAAATCGCTTTTTTTTTATTTTTGTTTGTATGTCTGTCTGTCTGTCTGTCTGTCCGTCTGTCTGTATGTTTGCTTCACGCGATAATGGATGAACGGATTTCGATGAAAATTGTAATATAAATTATGTTCGCTGTAACTTAGATTTTAGGCTATATGGCAGTCAAAATACATTATTTAAAAGGGGGGTTATAAGGGGGCCTGAATTAAATAAATCGAAATATCTCGCTTATTATTGATTTTTGTGAAAAATGTTACATAACAAAAGTTTCTTTAAAAATCATTTGCGATAAGTGTTAATCCTTGAAAAATTTTGATAGGACTGATATTTAATGAGATAAATGAGTTTTAAAATTAAAATAACTGCCATCTAAGGCCGTGTAATGAATTAAAAAACAAATGACTTCATCTATAAGGGGCCTTGGACACAACAATCGAAAGCTATGAAACGTAGCCTACAGACAATGTTTCTGTGTTTGTATGAAGTAATATAGGAAGCTAAATTAACCGATTTGTATAATTAATTATTATTTCATCATTGGAAAGTGTAGTTTCTCTGGATGGACATAATGCTATAATGTTATTACAGTAACTTGTGAGTGAATTGAGGACAGGTAAGATTAAAATTGCTTCTTATGCACAGAAAACTTGATAGGTTATTCTGTATATTCATTTTCTGTATTTCTTAAAATAATGTTTATGAACATATTCATTTTTATCTCAGAGAATTAACGAACAACGAGAGTGTATTGATTTAGTATGCAGTAATAGTACGTTAGCTTAGCAATCCATTATTTT
>NC_091132.1:1002500-1032500 GCF_040183065.1 Periplaneta americana
CTATCATCGGCAACTTCTTCCACCCAATCTTTGAACACATTATGTATTTTTCACACATATCTAAACCTTTGTACGTATGGAGTTTTACGCGGCATATTTCTTCAAAATTGAATGAAGTAGATCAAGAATATACTGGACACTTCGGAAACAACCATATTCACAATGACATCAGTCGGTTCGTAATCTGATTTCACACTGAGCTGGAGACGTGTCTGCTAACAATGAGTCTGGTTTTAAGTTTTAAGTATGTCTGTGTTACATAAACTACAATGCGGAAAGATAAATTAAATAACATATCGTAACATAAGTTATCATAAATTAAAATAACAATTCAGTTCATTATCTAGTCTTTATGATTATATCAATTCATTTACAAAAACAATACATAGATAATAGACTAAGAGCTTAACAAATGTGACATACCTTATTTGTACAACAATGGATGAGGCAGGAAATGGACATGGTTGTACCAAATCGAGTTAACATAAAACGTTGATATTTTATACTTGCACAATGAAGAATTATTGTGATAACTTACTTACTTCCTTATTATTGTGATAATACCATATTAAACTCTGGTTTATGATTAACTAATATTGTTGTCCGCAAGTACATATGAAAAGAATTATAAAGTCTTTACAGAAAAAAAAAACTTTAAAATATCGTCTCTATCTGCCGGAATCATCAAAAAACGCCAAATAAATAGCTAGCCGCTGACGGTAAAATTCTGTAGCTGACCATAGTCCTGAAAACACCAGATTTAGCTACAAAACCGCTGACTTGGCAACATTGGTTCCTGTTGAGTGTTCGAACTCATTTCTGCAGCTCAACAATGTTACTTTATCACAAACGTAAAGTAACGTAAACAACAATAAACAGTTCTATAAAATTTGAATTCATTTCGAATTTACATTCGTGTGTGGGCAAAAGCAGTCACCATAGACAAAGCCTCCTCCTTGCTTAACGTATCTGACTTCAAAACATTTTTTCGGACCCCGAACTCTGCTATGCATATTATTCCGACAGAATACAGTAAAGAGACAAGCACGTTCTTCGTCTCCTTCCACATTCTCTTTCAAGAATCTGAGACACTATGGAAATGACTTCTATTGTGTGCATCATTTTTAAAACAAGAAGTTCATCGACCTCGGACAGGACAGATGGAAGTCAACACTAGTTTTGTTTATCAGAAAAAAGTGCTTACGAGTTTCGTTCACCTGGCACCAGGTAAAGACACAGATGATCACTGTTATTGTGTAGCCTACCTAATATTTCATTAGATGGCACGTAGGCCTACTACTGCATTGAGCCTAAGGCAGTTCAAACTCCCATTTAAAGTTTGTATAGGCCTAGTAGTGAATAAAACAAGTGACGTTAAAAATGCGAAGTATGAGGTAGTGTACTTACAAACGGCTTTTAAAAACCCGGTTCTATTGCTCTGTACATTAAAATGAATACAACCAATTATCATCGGATTGCAGTTTATTCCATTAGACCGATTACGGGCAAAACACATCCCTTCTGTTCAACAACTCGTGTATGATTATTAGATTCGCATGATGTTATACGAGGGCATTGAACATTTTACGAGAATTCCAATTGCTCCACGAAATTAATTATACATGCTTTATGACTCCACATTTAATAATATTAGATTTTAATTTGTATAGTTTTAGTATTTTAAAGATTTTATTGACAGCAACAGAATACATTGGAGATACCATACAAGGGATCTACTTCGTATAGCTAAGCACATTCACATTGTTTTAAAATAAATTTGTTTTTAATATTTTGACAGGACATTTAATGTTGGTATAGATAATATTGTCACCATGTCATATTTTATTCTAGTCAAGGCAGTTTCAAATGTAAGCTTGTATTGTAATTGATTTTAGAAATGTTATGTTTTATTTAACGACGCTCGCAACTGCAGAGGTTATATCAGCGTCGCCGGATGTGCCGGAATTTTGTCCCGCAGGAGTTCTTTTACATGCCAGTAAATCTACTGACATGAGCCTGTCGCATTTAATAATTGATTTTAGATGATACTTATATTTGTACCTGAAGATGCCCCATTAGGGGCGAAAACGTTTGGATCTAGATTAAATAGGATGTAACACATCAATATTTTTTCTCATATGTTTTTCTTTCATATGTAATGCAATGCTTAAGTCATATTGACTGAATAATAATTAATCATATTTTGATATTTGTTATTAACACGAGGCTTAGCTGAACATTTTCCAACATGAATTGTAAATTAAGATTAATCCAGTCTCTAGCATCATATGCCACCTCCCTCAAGTTCATTAGTACAAGAAATATTTTAAAATGTAGTGTTGGATTTGAGGGAGGTGGGATATGATGATAGAGACTGGATTAATCTTGCTTAGGATAGGCATCGATGGCGGCTTATGTGAGGGAGGCAATGAACCTCCGGGTTCCTTAAAAGCCAGTAAGTAAATGTAACATGTTCATTCTACTGACAGTGAACAGACCAATGTTTACTCGCCATTAACAAAGAAAAGCTGGAAATGTTAGAAGATCTACCTTCATCATGCACAGCGTGGCCCACCGAAGTGGTGTGTAACTTGAAAATGGGTCACAGTCCTGCCAGCTCTCCGCAAAATGCGAAACCCGAATCTTGTAAGTGAAGTGGGTAGGCATTGGATACACTCACACTTACATCATTACTTGTGAGATGCAGATAATAGAAACCGGAGTGTTATGTAATCAGGTGTCAGCGAAACCCCATCAGCTTCATAGTACTCAGGTGCAGTTTTTACGTTATTTTGTAACTTTTTCTTGTGTCCTGCAGTTCATAATGGCGTTCCTTTCCACCTATTAGTGTTCGACTTTTAAAACGGGATTTCGACAAGATAATTTCGGAAAGTTCACTTGTGATCGTCAAATGTTGCGTGAAAGCCACGGTACTCAATTCGGACCCCTTGTAGGGCACTGCCATGTTTCCTGTACCCTGGAGCCTCGAACTCCTACATTTTGCGCAATTTTAATTTGAAGTTCTGTGGGGACTAAACCAAATTCATGATACTACCTATGCAACGGTCTTCCTGCGTACGACATGTGGTCTTCAACTTTTATTTTTAATACAAGGTCATTGTTCACATTATAGTTGTAATCCCCTGGTAGAGGGGCAGAGAAGGCCTGACGGCTTTATCTCTACCAGGTTAAATAAATAAATACTAAATACTAATACTAATACTAAAATCACTGATTATGAACTTTTACTGAACGCTTAGGAACTGTGCTGTCAACTGTCATTCCATACTTTTAAAATTTCTATGGTCGGTTTTTCGAAGTAATGTTAGAAAATTTAACGACTGTTAAACTCTAAACAGTTTGTTAATTAATAAAATTGTATGTTTTCAACACCAGTTTGGTTTAACAGATTGTTAACAGTGTGTTAATTTTAAATGTAGGATTTCGGGCAGTTAACTCGTTTAACAGTTAGTTAAATATGGCCGATGTCTCCACAGCTGTTCGAACAGAAGTTGCAAAATTAATATTTTGTGTCTCTCTGTAGGGAATGTTTAGCATATGACTGGTAATATAACATTTAAAAAATACTTTGGACTATTTAAATCCATTAGTGTTATTTTATTTCTTTCGTATTTCGTATCCATAATAGCAATGAGGAAATATAACCTTACTTTGTAATTATTCAGCACGTCACCTACAACTTTCATTTGTCAACTGTTTGTTTATGGAGCGTGGCCTGCTATAACAGGTTGTCTTTTATGCAAGTTTCATGACTCACTCTTACTTACTTACTTACAAATGGCTTTTAAGGAACCCGAAGGTTCATTGCCGCCCTCACATAAGCCCGCCATCGGTCCCTATCTTGTGCAAGATTAATCCAGTCTCTATCATCATATCCCACCTCCCTCAAATCCATTTTAGTATTATCTTCCCATCTACATCTCGGCCTACACTCTATATGCATTTCTGGATTCGCCCATACGTGCTACATGCCCTGCCCATCTCAAACGTCTGGATTTAATGTTCCTAATTATGTCAGGTGAAGAATACACTGCGTGCAGTTCTGTGTTGTGTAACTTTCTCCATTCTCCTGTAACTTCATCCCTCTTAGCCCCAAATATTTTCCTAAGCACCTTATTCTCAAACACGCTTAAACTCTGTTTCTCTCTCAAAGTGAGAGTCCAAGTTTCACAACCATACAGAACAACCGGTAATATAACTGTTTTATAAATTCTAACTTTCAGATTTTTTGACATCATGGCTCACTCTATAATATAGAATTTAAAGATTAATTTTAGCCAATCAAAAATTGTGTAGAATCATTACCAACTGCTGTTGAGTAGTTAAAATAGTGCTAACAGACGTTATAGTTGAGTGTTGGTTATCTTAAAATTATGTTGAACAAATGGAAAATACATTAACAAAGCGTTAAAAATAAACAGACTGTTAATTCAACATTCGTTAAGCAAAATTAAACATTACTTGGACAAACTGGCCACTGGACTATCGGATCACAATATGATCACGACTAATGTGTGTAGCAGAAGTCGAAGGAGCAGCCTCTGGGAAAGAGTTCACAGAGAGTTCTCAAAAGAACAACAAATTTTGTGTTTTCTCTTTTAATATTGGACTCTGTGAACAAAACACTTTTTCGATCAGCGGATAAAATAAACGAAGTCGGGACATTAGGCACAAATACGGTATACATTACCAAAATGATATAAGAATTTCGGAAGAAAAAATAAAAGACAAAATTTGTCTGTTGGAACTATGGCAAACAATGACAAAATCACATGATGAAAACCGACGGCATTCTTTGATGACTAGTAAACTCTGGGATCTGTATCGGTGAGGCGAGTAGCTAAGCAACTCGCTGAAACACTGTGTGGCATCAGTATATCGTTTCAAAGGATAGAAGAAATGAAGACAATATGAAGAGCTCGATTGCATTACCTCAAGTAATGCATGCTGATAGCCTGAAGCAACAGTAACAATTTAACACTTTGTTTTATGTATTGCTACAAGTTTTTAATTTATTACATTTTTTTACATTTATGGCATAAATTACGCACTTTACATGTAGTGTAAAATTTAATATTTACGGGCAATTTCCCAACCCTGCGTCTGGCCTCGTAGGTATCTCTTTAAAGTCCAGCAAATGTCACCGATTGTATGATAAGTAAGGAGCGGATTTCTATGTAATTAAATATTCTTTTTGCGTGTGATAAAACACAATTAACAAAGTTAAAAATTCCGAACATCAAGTTTCAAGTTTAAAATTCGAATTTTATTTCACATAAAAACACATATTTTCAGAAAAAAATTATGTAAATACATATTTTCAGGAAATTTATTATAAATACATAATATTGGAGATTTTGTACTTAAATAATTTTTTTACAAGAACTTTTAAATATTTTTAAACTATATCAATTATATCCCTCAGAAGTACGTTATCTTTTCAAGAATTCTTGGTTGCTTCGTGTTTCTAAGTGCTGTTAGTGTATCCGTGATCCATTTTCGTAATAGTATCGCCTCAAGTTCTGAGAACTGCTAGGCAGCATATCAGTGTTATTATTAGAGAATAAATTAACATGGACAAGAAGGAGAGATCTTGCAACACATAATTAGGAACGTTTATTGTCGCTGAAGATGATTTCATTGTTTGTGAAACACAACAGATAAGTGCTCGGGTATGAACGTTATTTAATTTAAACAAATCTCTCGCCTCTCGCTCATGTCTATCAAGTAAGGCAATCTATCTTGTTGTGACTCCTTGTTATTGGGCTTCGTTAATCGATATCCTTCAAGATATACTGAAAGATGGTTGTTTAAAAAACGATTTGGCTTTCCTATTAGCAAATCTAAGCTTTTTGTGTGACACCATAAAAAACTCGAAACATCCAAAAACCTGTCGTCTGAAACAGGGAGGTGCGTGCCGTGGAAATTAAACTAGACTCGCTACCAGGTTCAGAAATACAAGTACTAAGGGACAAATTCCAGAATGTGTTTGGGAAAAACAGTGGATATATAAAGTTGCTCAAGTATTGGAGGGTGTGCCTGTAGGTGAATAGACGGTGTATGTGTTTGTGACATTCCTCTCTTTAAATATGCACGTCTGACGTCCTGTGATGTGGAAAGATCGTTTTCACAGTATTAGTCGTTGTTCAGAGATAATCGGCATGCATTTGTGATGGAGAATTTGGAGATGACCTTTGTTGTTCACTGCAATTCTCGGCCAACTACTAGCACTCAAGTGTGGTTGGTGAGTACCTAGTAACACATTTTTTTCAACCTAAGTAAGGTATTTTTGCCATATTTAAAATAAATATTTTTAGCAAATATTTTCGTACTTTTTAGCACATAAAAATAAATATATTTAAATTTTTAGAACATAAAAATCCACTCCCTATTGATAAGTTTACAATGCATCTATTTTTGGGGCGGAGAGACTTGAACAACCGAAATTATATTGCCAATGGTAGAATTACAGTTAAATAATTACTGGAGAGGCAGATAGATAATGCAGCGACTGCAGAGTTATGTTATTTCGCTCCGTCCGCCGGTCATTTCAGACCGTGCATACACTAAGAGCGGGCCTCGCTGCTTCTGACTGATCACACTTTCCAATTACAAGTCTGTCTGTTGCAGCAGCTTATTAATAATAGAAGCAAGGAAGGAGGGGTCCGACTCCCTGGGAGCGGCGGGGGATTGTCACGCAGCATCCCTGTACAGTTTCTAATATCTCTTGTGCACTGTTATTGATTGCAACAAGATCGCGCGATTGTTTCTTAGTTACACATCTTGCACTCCTCGTGGTGGCTGATGCTGAAATTCAAATAATGAAGTGCAGCTCACCGGATTCAAGTGTAACTTCACGCCTGTGCTGCTGCTACACAAACTAGGCGTTCAAACTTAGTATGTCAAACTACTATAAATACATTTGGCCGCGTGATCGTCAAGCCTCCTCCTGTTCTTCATGCCTTAAAATGACGGAAAAGAAGAGTATGAAGAAATCAGATTATTAAGACTAGAAACAAGCCGTACGATACAGCTACAGGGACATCATTTTATTTTTACTTCAACTTTTATTGTACCTGAGTTTTTGAATGTACTTCACTCCCACCCCTTCTACTAACGAAGTTGCAACACTCCTCCACACAGAACCAAGGCCGCAGTACTGAGTTAGTGATTATAGTTACTTACTTATGGCTTTAAGGAACCCAGAGGTTCATTGCCGCCCTCACATAAGCCCGCCATCGGTCCCTATCCTGTGCAAGATTAATCCAGTCTCTATCACCATATCCCATCTCCCTCAAATCCATTTTAATATTATCTTCCCATCTACGTCTCGGCCTCCCTAAAGGTCTTTTTCCCTCCGGTCTCCCAACTAACACTCTATATTCATTTCTGGATTCGCCCATACGTGCTACATGCCCTGCCCACTTCAAACGTCTGGATTTAATGTTTCTAATTATGTCAGGTGAAGAATACTGTACAATGCGTGCAGTTCTGCGTTGTGTAACTTTCTCCATTCTCCTGTAACTTCATCCCGCTTAGCCCCAAATATTTTCCTAAGCACCTTATTCTCAAACACCTATGTTCCTCTCTCAGAGTGAGAGTCCAAGTATCACAACCATACAGAAGAACCGGTAATATAACTGTTTTATAAATTCTGACTTTCAGATTTTTAGACAGCAGACTGTATGATAAGAGCTTCTCAACCGAATAATAACACGCATTTCCCGTATTTATTCTGCGTTTAATTTCCTCCCTAGTGTCATTTATATTTGTTACTGTTGCTCCCAGATATTTGGATTTTTCCACCTCTTCGAAGGATTATAGTGATTATAGTACGTTTCAGAAATATGTTCGCGTTCTCCAGTGACGAAAACTTCCAATATTGAATCATATTTTCGGACAGGTACTGTCGTCCGTTTGCCTACGTCGCATCCCGATTTCCCCCCATCTGCTTCTGCTCGCTCCACTGTAAAAACTAGTGGCTGGGCTTTCTTAGCTCTTTTCTGAAAACATTAATATCTGTTAGGAATTAATTGGACGTCTACGTAATATTATGCAACTGTTTAAAATAACTTAAATAAAAGGGCCTCGTTAAATAATTAACTGTCACGTGATTCCCCCTCCCCTTTATACGACCCTGGGACATAACCACTTCGACGGACAGTAGATAGTATGTCTGCGTAATTTTATCTGTGCGGCTCGGGCAGAAGTGAAGATTGAATTTACAGTACGTAAGGTACTCTTTTATAGAGTAGATAGAGAATTATTTCAACATGAGTTACTAGTACGAAGAACGAAACTGGTAATTGGGATTAGGTACAGTAGTCTATAGTGCGATAATAGGCACAAAAGAACTGAAGCCTGTATCGAAATGAACGGCCACCATTTTCAAAAATGTGTTTAAATATCCATATTATGATCATTTTTCATTTTAACTTCATTCTCTATATCATACGCTTATGTGCTGTAGACAGTATATACACTGCATAATGAATACGTCCGCATAGAAAGCTCAGTTCGTGAGTAACAACACTCATTGTTAATACTGCACTGTATTTTGAATAAACAAAAACCTAATGAAAATCATCACACTCAAAGTCCTAATATTTCCTAGTTTACGTAAATGGATGAACTACTTTTCTTCCCTCCTATACCTAGTAAAGTGATTTGATTGTATATTACGCCAGTATCACCAAACTCCAATCGTGGAAGGGGGTAGCAAACGGCGTAGATCCAAAGGTATAGCCAGGTTAATATTAAAAATGTTACTAAATATAAAATGATGTCCCTGTACAAGTAACACAGGCAGGCCTATTATTCATGTCAAAATTGGACTAGGTATAATGCATAATAGTACATTATGCAACGAGCCTATAATGAAGGTAATTAAGAAGTGAGTATGGATATGTATGAAACGAGCGCAAGCGAGTTTCATAATTTTCATACGAGCTTGATAACTTGATATTATTAATTTTATTGTATCTGACCTGGAGCAATGTCCCGTATGTTGTGAGATGTGCGCAGACGCGAAAGTATTGATTTTTTCCGAGGAACAGATGTCCACATTGACCTTGCTAGGCCATAAGAACCTACAGAGATAACATTGAAATTAAATTAGACATTGAAAAACGAGATGACAAATTGAATTTATTTGAATATTATTTACAATTAACGCTAATTATTATAGTAACAGAACATAACCTTCTGCGACAGTATTGGATTTCCAACCTCCGTGACTTTTCGCTAATTCTCTTTCGATTGCATATCCGAGAATAATCGATTCTTGCGGTTTTATAACGGTAGAAAGCTGACCTGTCATTGGCTGAACAGTTGTAACCTGAGTCGTCATTGGCTGTAAGACCTGACCTTTAATGAGTAGGTGTACTTTAATGACATGCATTAAAGGTCTGCTACCAGGTGTATAATTATTACATTTCGGCATGATCGAGCATAAAGATATGAACAGCATCAGTTAGATATGGAGCTGCAACAGATCTAATTATGCAAGTGGGTTGCAAAGTTCTACACAAAACATGAAAGTAAATACAAACGAATAAGTTACCGAATGAACACGGTACATGAAATATCAACTCAAAGAGTTCTTACTGTTAAGAATTTAAGTATAAAAATTGATGTATAGTTGTAAGTAGAACTCTAAACTAACGAATTTCTTTCCTTATGAAACGAAACGAAATGGTGTAGGCGGGAGTCTGCACAATCTTCACGCCCCATAAATTAATTAGGCCTATTATTTACATTATTGTGGGCCTACGTTCGAGCTACTGCAAAAAATAATGATGATGGGAATTGTGGCGATTCCACAGTACGATTTACTTTATTATTATTATTATTATTATTATTATTATTATTATTATTATTATTATTATTATAAACGTAAATTAAAAAGATTTGAAGATCCACATCATTAAACAAACAACATTTCCGGAATTATTATCAAGTTGAAGAAGGCGTGTGAGTGTCTTTTCTTTTTTTACAGACAGAGAAGCTTATGCTTGCGTAGTTGTTTAACAGTCGCCGATGGTCATGAAGTCCGTGGCACGTCACAGCTTGTAATAGCCCAACGTTTCTGTTTCACTTGATGGACGTGCCAAATACTTCGACTTCGTCTGCCGGAGTCTCGTAAGAACTGCCTTGTGTTCGTTCAACATACATACTGACCAGTGTTGCCAACAGCTGTTCGTATAATCCCGCTAAATGACTTTCGAAAACCCGCGATTTTCTAGCAAATATCTCTACATTTTAATGTATACTTATAATAATAATAATAATAATAATAATAATAATAATAATAATAATAATAATAATAATAATAATGGTCAAGATAGAGCATCCACCCGCCAATGTAACGAATATTGCACACTTTTTTCATTCCGAATGTGGCGCTATAAAGCAATTTAAACCTTTTATCACATACACAATATATTTAAATTCTTATTGGACTACCGTTAAAACCCAAAATCCGACAAAACCAGTTTCAACTAGTAAAAAGTAATTTTAAAATATAGATAGATAGAAAGCGAATTTTCGTAAGATCTAGAATCAATGACAGGTCAGGTTTGGTTCGTATTGGTTTTTTTTAGGCTTTTTCCAAACAAAAACCTAAACAAAGCAGACTTAATCTGACAATGATTCTAGATTAGCCTATACGAAAACTCACTTTCTATCTTTATTTGCTTAAGGGAAGACTCCACTGAAAATCATAAAAATTTTTCCAAATTTTTTTAGCTATTTCACTCATTCAGAATTTATATTTTCATACCCCAAAAGGATTCAGCTCAATTCTGATTACAAATACTCGTATGTTTACACTTTTTCTTAAGAAAAATATTAATAAAATAAACTAGCAGCATTAAGAAAAATATTAATAAAATAAACTAGCAGCATTAAGAAAAATATTAATAAAATAAACTAGCAGCATTTCTCACAAAATAAATGCATAGAAACATGCAGCTACCTCATAAATACTTGCAGTAAAAATTTCATCCAGATTGATTAATATTTGGCATATGAAAGTTGGTGTTGAATCAACAAAAACGAACACAGAAAAATACATTTGAAAATAAAATGAATATTTATGTAAATTAATATTCTCCTTCGCTACATTCATCTAGTAACTTCAGGTAGCCAACAAAAAGTTACTAGATTTGTAATCAGAAATTTTAAAAAAGAATTCTTCGATGAAAAACAATTTTGACAGCTCTTTAAATTCCACGCCCCCTTCCAGCCTTAATTTAAAAAGTGTAAACATACGAGTATTTGTGATCAGAATTGGGCTGAATCCATTTGGGGTATGAAAATATAAATTCTGAATAAGTGAAATAGCTAAAAAAAAATTTGGAAAAAATTTCATAATTTTCAGTGGAGTCTTCCCTTAAACTAGTTTTTACTAGCTGAAACTGGTTTTGACGGATTTCGGGTTTTAACGGTAACATATATAATATGGAATTATCACTACATTAACACATCCATTATTTCACAGAACACACACTGAACAAATTAAACGTAGGCCTAATTATGAAAGCCGCTTATAATGCTAATATGAATTTCATTTCAGATATTTTAAAGATTAAAAACCGCTAGTATTCACGCTAAGCAGGGTAATATAATTTTACCCGTCGGAATGGTTATCCAAAAAAGCTAGATTTAGCGGGAAAACCGCTGAATTGGCAACACTGATACTGACTGGGCCTGTCTCATCAACGGAACTCTCGGACGATTGCTTTCGCTGAAGTTCCTCAAGCCACTCTTCCTTTCTCCTCATGATTTCCGTTATTGATGACGTGGATAATCTACAAGTTGCTACAAGTCGCGTGCTTCAGCCAACAATCAAAACCAGATGCTGGATGATCTGATTTATCAGGGGGGGGCGCCCTCCCCCCGCTTCTTTGCCCCTCGGTGGCTGCGTGGGACGCCGAGTTATTAATTAGACAATAACTGGACAGTCCAAGTTCAGCACCTGTCAAATAATACATCCATGATGGTAAAAAGAAATCTTTCTTGCGGAATAAATAGTCAAGTTCCATCAACAAATGTAACAAAATCGGGAGATTATTAACAACAATAAACACGTCTTATAATGAATAGCCTATTCCTGCAATGAATGGTCGCGACCGTCAGCGGCGATTTCTTGTATTATTGCAGTGTTTCACAAACTATGGTCCGCGGACCACCTGTGGTCCTCGAGGTATGCTCTTGTGGTCCTTCAAAAAAGACAGAAGAAAAAATAAAATTCAAACGAATTGCATATCACACACTAGCTGAAAATCTCAGAGTTTGTAAATGACACATGGGAATCGCCTTTCACTTTTTCTCCCAGTACTGACATTTAATGAAATTTATTTACCCTACCCGTCTATCGACTTCCCACTATACTCTCAGCAACAAAAGAGGGATTTAAAGCACTATGAACTGGTGTTTCTCGACATCTTTTCCGTGCACATCTGACGCTGTGCCTGTTACCCAGCTAGGGACCACCCGAATTCATAACAGGACCAAAGTACCGAGCCTTTTCATGCATTTATGGCTTTCTTAATAGTTTGCACATTGAAATGGGCACGTACTGTACGTCGTACACCAATAATAGAACATGCAAAATTGCATCTTTGTTGTTGAAAATTGGGCATGTTTCTGCATTAAGTTTGTTTATTTCTGTTTTTGCAAATGACGGTATAAAAACTTTCTTCTATTAACATTAACTAAATCATTTGATACTAATATAAAATTAATTGAATTAAATTAAATTTAATTAATTATTTCTACATTAAAATGTACGTATACTGGTATTAAAATATGCTTACTTACTTACAAATGGCTTTTAAGGAACCCGAAGGTTCATTGCCGCCCTCACATAAGCCCGCCATCGGTCCCTATCCTGTGCAAGATTAATCCAGTCTCTATCATCATATCCCACCTCCCTCAAATCCATTTTAATATTATCCTCCCACCTACGTCCCGGCCTCCCCAAAGGTCTTTTTCCCTCCGGCCTCCCAACTAACACTCTATATGCATTTCTGGATTCGCCCATACGTGCTACATGCCCTGCCCATCGCAAACGTCTGGATTTAATGTTCCTAATTATGTCAGGTGAAGAATACAATGCGTGCAGTTCTGCGTTGTGTAACTTTCTCCATTCTCCTGTAACTTCATCCCTCTTAGTCCCAAATATTTTCCTAAGCACCTTATTCTCAAACACCCTTAACCTATGTTCCTCTCTCAAAGTGAGAGTCGAAGTTTCACAACCATACAGAAAACAACCGGTAATATAACTGTTTTATAAATTCTAACTTTCAGAATTTTTGACAGCAGATTAGATGATAAAAGCTTCTCAACCGAATAATAACAGGCATTTCCCATATTTATTCTGCGTTTAATTTCCTCCCGAGTGTCATTTATATTTGTTACATAAATGATAAATTTGCTTTCGAAGGGAACAAGAGTAAGGTGGTCCGCGGAACTGTTCTGACTTAAAAAATGGTCCCCACTTCAGAAAAGTTTGAGAAACGCTGTATTACTGTATGCATTCCATTAGTCTGGGAATGACGAGCAAGAATTGCTAACATTTTTACTAGAATTTAGATGCTATGACGGCAATATGCTTTTCATTATATGTTTCACGAATTTGCCAACAATTCAGTTCTTCTCTAATGACCAATGACATCCCCGTCTGTAATTTATGATAGGGGCGAATTCATATGCACTAAAAACGGCAAAATGTGCATACAACTATGCACCTGAAAGTCAAAATATATGTACCAAAAATAACGAAATCTGTATTATTAAGATTAAGCAGTTTATTATTACTGATGCTTTTTCTGTCGTAGGCTACATAAGAATGTTGAGGCACCATCAGTTGTTCAAGTTGTTTGCCCTTCTACCCACTTCACCGTAAAACAGGTTCAGAGAAAGCTGCATCGTCGAGCCGGTACAAGAAGTGCTACTTGCTCTTCGAGCAGGAAGAAATTCGGCTCTGTGTACACTGGCCCCGAGCGCGGGGGGTCGCGTCGCATTGTCAAAATGAAATTACACAAAATTGTGAATAATTGATGGCGTTTAATTTTAATTGAGTGATGGTTTGTAATTGGGAGCAGAGGGGGAGGTTCAATGGGAAGTCCTTTTGTTGCACTCCGAGGGGATGAAACTTGACTGCCTGCGTGTTCATCCCGCCCCCTTTCCTGTCTCGCTTCCCTTCAATCAGTTCAACGAACCCAAAAACCAGAGCTTAGCTTAGCTCACTGATTTGCGGCGAAAACATCCCGCCCTCGTGACGCTCCGCTATCTAATCCTTTAATTGAAGGCGATTCTCTCCCGCTCACATCGCCTTCAATTAATTATTCTGAATGATCCACAGAAAAATTTTGATGAAAGATAGCGCAGGCGTAGGAGTTCATTTTCAATTTCCAATTAAATTCAGCCAGGAAGTCTGAAAGTACTCACACAGGACTGATTCAGGAGAAATGTCTGAAAGGCTTCGTGGGAATACTAAATACTGTGCCGCAAAAAATGATCAACTAAACTTTCACCCCAAGACTTCACGGCAGCCTGTTTTCTGTATTGTATTATATTGTATTTATTAACATTCCATGGTATTCATAAATGCTTACAGCTAGAATATGGAACAAGTCAAAAAACTTAATACTATTATAAAGTCTTAATTTATAGTCACAGTCTAGATGAAATATATACAGACGAGATTTACAATATAGTCTACTAGTACAACACAAAGTTTTAGTATCAATTTCATGAAGTGTTATTGAATGTAATGAATTCACCTACAGAATAGAAGGCGTGAGAAATTAGGTACTTCTTTAATTTGGCCCTAAATAATATTATGTTTTGAGTTTCATTTTTTATATAGATAGGGAGGCTATTAAAAATTGTTACTGCCATATAACGCACTCCTTTTTGATAGCACGATAGACTTGCCGATGGAGTATGAAAGTCATTTTTTTGACGTGTATTTATGCTATGAACTGTTGAATTAGTTACAAAGTTTTCACGATTACATACGAGGAAGATTATTAATGAAAAGATATACTGACAAGGCATGGGCATTATTTGTAGTTGTTTGAAAATAGTCCTACACGATTCCCTAGATTTGGCACCTACTATTATTCTAATTACTTTTTTTTTTTTGTAATAGAAATATACTGTTACTATCCATGGAATTTCCGCAGAATATTATTCCAAAACTCATTACCGAGTGGAAGTATGCAAAGTATATTGTTTTTAAGGTATTAATATTTACTATCTTTTGCATAGATCTAATAGCAAAACAAGCTGAATTGAGTTTGGGGGTAATTTCTTTAATATGATTTTTCCAATTTAACACATTATCGATTTTTAAGCCAAGAAATTTGGTTGTTGTTGTTTCTAATAGGGATCTATTATTAATTATTGCGTTAGAAATTTGCGACGTTGAATTTGGACAAGATTTAAATTGAATTATGTTAGTTTTGTTACAATTTAATACCAATTTATTGACTGAGAACCCGTCACATATTTTGAAGAGAATTTTCTCTGTTGCAGGTAATAGATGAAATGAGGGGGAGGTGGAGAGTGTTGGTGGGATTATAGAGGGAAACGGGAACATCCCGAGAAAAACATTCAACAACTTCTGCTGTGTCCACCACAAATCCCATCGCGACCTGGCTGGGGCAGAACGCGGGTCGCCTGGCTGGAAGGCTAGCGCTCTAGCACTTGAGCAGGAACAGTAACAGCGTTTCCTGGGGAGCTGAGTGGCTATCGACATGTTGACCACATGGCCATCGAGTCCCGCTGTTTGTGAGTATCTTACACAGGTACAGATACGGAATTAAAATTGGGCCGAGTCCTCCTCTATGTAGGCAACAAGCTTTGCAGGACTGTCCACAAGTAGCGTACATTTAGGCGGCCTTGTTTACTGCACATGGGCAATGCACTGTATCTAGAACTTCGTAAGATTACGTGTCCCAAAGTTTGTTTCTGGGTCTGTAAAAAATTTCTACAAAAATCCTTGATTATTCTTAAAGCGTAGGCCTATTTATCTTGTCCACCTTCCTTTTAACAAGGAACAAAGCATCTTACAATTAAGTTGTAGTAATAGTATGCACTCAGGCGTTTTGTAGACGTCTCACTTCTTGACGGAAGCTCTATGTTCATGGAAGATTGCACATTACTTTCTGCACGTGACGTGACCATCAATAGTGTAAAGACATTTCATTTTACTTCCTCTTCTGCAGCAATTCTTTCATTGCCATACATTTTCACTATCATAAATCTCACTACTTCTGCTTTCATCAGAATTTTCCAGCGAATACAAATTATTACTGGGAAGACGAAGGGCAGAGATGGCGCACATGTCGTGTTTTCTATGCAACAATATTGTAACGATTTCACCTTTCACCGATGGTTGGTAGATAGGCCTAATGATGCATATGAAGGAGAATGATAACGGGGACACCTCGCCTCTGGAATTCGTTACCTAATGACGTCAGGGACTGCCGGACTTTATCACAATTCAAAATTAAATTGGAAAATTTTGTCTTATTTAATGGTTTTTAGGTATTGCTAGAAGTGTTGATTTGTGTGTTTTTTTTTCACTCTAGATTAAAATTGCAAGCTTCTTGCTTATGTTAGTTAATTAGTTAGGATACAATTAATTATGATACTTAATCACTCATTTAAAGTTTGTGTGACTGCAACCTGTGTATATTTTTGTGCGGCTTTACTTTGTTTATAGTGCTTTTTTTCCTTTTTATTTCTATTATTGTATTTGTATTTCTGGTGGTATGAAAGAGAAGGCCTGATGGTCTTAACTACACCAGAATAAATAAATAAATAAATAAATAAATAAATAAATAAATAAATAAATAAATAAAAGATAAATAAATAATAAGGTGGCTTAGAAAATTATGCTATCTGAATTTAAACTGCGAAAAAATGCGAATTTCCTATCAAATTTTGAAATCACGAGAAAAATACTATTTAATAGCCTTTTATCAGTAAAATGATATGTTTCAAGCGAAAAGTGCGTTACATATACACAAAAATTAAACGCACTTTGTAAATACTCAAAACACGTCAGTCGATTATCTATCAATTATCGTCTAGTCGTTTCGATAAATTAAAAAATAACAAATCAATAACTGATATACATATCGAAATATCGATAATCAAGTTCTATATTCGATATGGGTTCGGCTATAATGCGTCGAGCCGGTTTACTCGGCTTTTTGCTTTTGAGATCGCAGCAAAGTTGGGTAGATATTCTAAGTTGACTGATATTGGCAGGGTTGGTTAAATTTGTCAGTCACGAGCTCCTTCGTAACTGTGACTGCTCATGAAAAAGTCCAGCAGCATTCCTTTCAGGGATTCTATGCTTCAGACGCTAAGACAGTTTTGTATAAATTCTGCAATTGCCGCATTGGATGAGAAAAGAAAAACAGCATTGATGAAGATGTTATGTGAGGGAAGCGCGTGGCAAGACGATGGGACAGCACTAAATCCTCAACATCATCAAAACAAGATTGCAATGTTCCACGGTGCCGAGCGCAGAAAGTTTGGAAAGGATTATTATTCCAAGCCTACGGTACAAGCTTTTCAAAGGCGAATACTCCGCTGGAAAAGCTGCAAAATGAAACACTGAGGGGATGAATAAATAGCTGCTAATATTGAAGAAAACAGATGCTAATAATTCAGGTCCCTAGCTATAGGTACTGTAAAATAAAATTTACGAGAAGTGTTTTTTGTTGAAATCCTGGCTTTGTAAAACACTCCTGCTTGTATTTCAAATATTCAGGGTTTAAAATGTCCATATTGACACGTTAATGACAGACAGCTAGGCAGACCATCCAGCCCAGACTCGCTGCCCGGTACGGAACTGCAACGAAGCTTCTGGTGGGCCACGACACTACCGGGCACTCGGACAGGAACAACAACAACAACAACAACAACAATAATAATAATAATAATAATAATAATAATAATAATAATAATAATAATAATAATACTTACTGGCTTTTAAGGAATCCGGAGGTTCATTGCCGCCCTCACATAAGCCCGCCATTGGTCCCTATCCTGAGCAAGATTAATCCATTCTCTACCATCATATCCCACTTCCCTCAAATCCATTGTAATATTATCTTCCCATCTACGTCTCGGCCTCCCTAAAGGTCTTTTTCCCTCTGGCCTCCCAACTAACACTCTATATGCATTTCTGGATTCGCCCATACGTGCTACATGCCTTGCCCATCTCAAACGTCTGGAATTAATGTTCCTAATTATGTCAGGTGAAGAATACAATGCGTGCAGTTCTGTGTTGTGTAACTTTCTTCATTCTCCTGTAACTTCATCCCGCTTAGCCCCAAATATTTTCCTAAGCACCTTATTCTCAAACACCCTTAACCTATGTTCCTCTCTCAAAGTGAGAATCCAAGTTTCACAACCATACAGAACAACCGGTAATATAACTGTTTTATAAATTCTAACTTTCAGATTTTCTGACAGCAGACTGGATGATAAAAGCTTCTCAACCGAATAATAACAGGCATTTCCCATATTTATTCTGTGTTTAATTTCCTCCGGAGTGTCATTTATATTTGTTACTGTTGCTCCAAGATATTTGAATTTTTCCATCCCTTCGAAGGATAAATCTCCAATTTTTATATTTCCATTTCGTACAATATTCTGGTCACGAGACATAATCATATACTTTGTCTTTTCGGGATTTACTTCCAAACCGATCGCTTTACTTGCTTCAAGTAAAATTTCCATGTTTTCCCTAATCGTTTGTGGATTTTCTCCTAACATATTCACGTCATCCGCATAGAAAAGAAGCTGATGTAACCCGTTCAATTCCAAACCCTGCCTGTTATCCTGAACTTTCCTACTGGCATACTCTAGAGCGAAGTTAAAAAGTAAAGGTGAGCATCTCCCTGCTTTAGCCCGCAGTGAATTCGAAAAGTATCAGTTAGAAACTGACCTATACCTCCCGAGTATCATTTATATGTGTTACTGTTGCTAATAATAATAATAATAATAATAATAATAATAATAATAATAATAAGTATATCCCTATACTTAGGGTTCTTTCACTGTTTAATATAAGAAAACAGCAAATGATGGATATATGAAGCAGCATGTGCCAATGTCTTCAAACAACAGACTGATATGGTCCGCTTCTTGATAAATGAAATGTCTTCGCCGCACAGCGAAGTGGAGAGGGGGAGCTAAATATCAAAATGCTCCCCCGGGCGACGGATGAAAGGGTGGTGGGCTCATATAACTAACACCAATAAATCCATAGTAACAGGCGCTCCCCCGGGCATCGCGCGAATATTGTCAACCATAAATATAACTCGCGGTCTTCCGTAGGAACGACACGGTTGTAAATGTCACCGTACTACCGCATGGCGCACGGCGCTGTTGATTGTACGCATTCCCCTGCCTGCATTGTTCGTATTTGTTATGCGCCAGGCCAGGGAATCATATCTCATGGCGGAGATATTTTTGTCTTCCATAGCATCCACAGGTGTAAACACCCGCGGGTGCTGAGAGTCCCCAAATATTGGAGCAGCGTGACGTCAATAGCATGCAGGCCACTTCTGTAATTATGCTGATTCGAATTTGTAAACAGAACTTGAAGAGTCCAACTTCGGCCGTGCCCACAGACCAGGACGGTAAAGCGAAACAGTTATGAGTTGACGTTAATGCGCTGACAGCTGGCCTGCTTCTTTCAATAATCTCTCCTGTAAACTAGCGTCGCGATTAAGCCGAGAGGTCGAGAGTTCGATTTCCAATGGGGTCGTGGATTTTCTCCACTGATCCCTCCCTTTCGGGCACACTAAGGCTTTGGAGTTTATCTTACTGTCCATCCTGTGAGGCTGCAAATAGGGATCACTTTACTTTTAAAATTCAGGAACGCATTTCTCAGGAAGATTAGACTTCCTGCAATAACATAGCTGTCCTTATGACACATTATGGACTTAAGATAACCAATAGCAACCTCTTTTCATGATCAACCTGATGAGTTTGGTTTAGATCTATCTGAAAATGCAAAATTACTACAATCAGGAATGAACGTGAGACTATTCATTTGAACGTAACCTGTTCAGTGACTCGGAAACTTTCGCAAAACTTTTATTTCTCGCCCACTTTTTAAAAATATAATTACAAAAAAAAAAAAAACTTTTTTGTTTGTCCTCCAGCTTCATAAACAAACTGTCTTTATTGTTAGCGAAAATCTTGCATAATATGTCACATTATTTTACCAGAGCAGTAAAATATTACCATGACAACTAAAACGTCATGACTTCTATTATGAAGGCATTACTTGTGCTATAAAGTTAATATTATGAAACGATTTGCCGTGCTGCAATATTTAATACATCATTGTTGTCATAGCAACCCCTTTTTTCATAGACCATGATATCAAACTACCCACTATTACAAATTTGACGTTATTTCTTTATTAATAGTTTGATAATGATGTCATAAAAATAACGCATGAAACATTTTTATAACTAGCCGTACCCGTGCGCTCCGCTGCACCCGTTAGAATTAAATATAAAGTAATTATATAATTAAAATAGGACATTTGATCCAGGGAACATTCGTGTTTGATAGAAGGATAAATCGTTTAATATGTTACTTAATTTAAATTGAATTAAAAAATTAAAATGCGATCATTTTGATCCAGAGACCACTCATTTGGTCATAAAAATTATTTTAGGAAATACAGGAAACGAATATACAGAATAGCCTATCAAGTTTTCTGTGCATAAGAACCTATTTTAATATTACCTGTCCTCGATTCACTCAGGAGTTACTGTGATAATATTATAGCATTATGTCCATCTAGAGAAACTACACTTTCCAATGATGAATTAATAATTAATTATACAAATCGGTTAATTTAGCTTCCGATATTACTTCATAGAAACGCAGAAACATTATCTGTAGGCTATCTTTCATAGCTTTCGATTGTTGCTGTCCAAGGCCCCTTATAGACGAAGTCATTTGTTTTTTAATTCATTACACGGCCTTAGATGGCAGACATTTTAATTTTAGAACTCATTTATCTCATTAAATATCAGTCGTATCAAAATTTTTCAAGGAATAAAACTTGTCGAAAATTAGTTTTAAAGAAACTTTTGTTATGTAACATTTTTCATAGAAATCAATAATAAGAGAGATATTTCGATTTATTTAATTCAGGCCCCCTTATAACCCTGCTTTTAAATAATGCATTTTGAATGCCATATAGCCTAAAATCTAAGTTACAACGAACTTAATTTATATTCCAATTTTCATCGAAATCCGTTCAGCCATTATCGCTGAAAAGGCAACAAACATCCAGACAGACAGACAGACATACAAACAAAAACTTCAAAAAAGCTATTTTCGGTTTCAGGTGATTAATTATATATGTTAGGACCAATTATTTTTGGAAAATCGAAAATTACCAGAAAATTTCGGCTACAGATTTATTATTAGTACAGATGTTATACAGTTATTGCTTAGCTCGTCCCTTAAATACTGACTAGTGCCATATAGTGTAGGCTAACATTATAAACTTTTTCATAATATGCAATAATGGAAATGGGTGGGGACACATGGAAGTAGCTAATAAATTACATAAAAGTTATTTATAGACGAAGTACGAAAATTTAATTAGCCCTACTTAGAATGTGAAAATTGTGATGTAAATAAGAAATAAAACACTGACATGCCATGTAGTGACGAAGGAAATCCAATCACAATTTTAATGAAACTTCGGCAAGTTCAACATTAGTGTATGATTCGGTGTTAAATAAACAGGAACGAAATAAAATCACTTCCACAAGTATGAAATTAATTCTCTCACCATAAGGTGACATTGAAGCACGAACAGATTCAATAACCTAATCCATACAAGTGATGTTGATGATGATGATGATGATGATGATGATGATGGCGAAGATGAGGCCTGACTCGGAATTTGCTATGATCTATGATTAATCGCCAACTACAAAAGCGCATTCTGCAAATTTACTCGTAGGCCTACATGGCCAGTCGAAAATTAGTAGCAACCTTTTAATGAAGACTATTACACTTTTACTACGTCACTCTACTTTTGACCAATAACACGGTACGAAAGGACATCTTTCAACCAATCATGACTGCTTATCGCACAATTTTATCGCGTCCCTAGCATTTGCTTAATTTTATCACGTCCCTAGCATTTGTTTATTTTTATCACTACCCTAGCATTTGTTTCTTTGTTTGCCAACATTTCAAACTGCACTGGTCTGGACGTCAAAAAACAGAAAATTACAAACCACTCCAGTCGAAGCACAGCACTTTCAAATATGACTCGCATTGGCATTCAAGAACAAGAATTAATAAAGATCACTGGTCATAGCTATGCATCTTCCCTGAAACCCTATTCACAAATAAATGAAGAACACCATTCGGAAATTCTGAATAAGTTGAGGGACACACCATGTACATCAACGGGTTTACTTCTTTTACGCACACGTCCCAACTGAACCACCAACCAGTAAAACATTCAAATTTGAAAATTGTACTTTCAATAATTGTTTCTTTTAAAATTATTCATGTTTATTTTTTATTTCATCATCGTTAATTAAAACTGTTCTAACTTACTTACTTACTTACAAATGGCTTTTAAGGAACCCGAAGGTTCATTGCCGCCCTCACATAAGCCCGCCATCGGTCCCTATCCTGTGCAAGATTAAGCCAGTCTCTATCATCATATCCCACCTCCCTCAAATCCATTTTAATATTATCCTCCCATCTACGTCTCGGCCTCCCTAAAGGTCTTTTTCCCTCCGGTCTCCCAACTAACACTCTATATGCATTTCTGGATTCGCCCATACGTGCTACATGCCCTGCCCATCTCAAACGTCTGGATTTCAAGTTCCTAATTATGTCAGGTGAAGAATACAATGTGTGCAGTTCTGTGTTGTGTAACTTTCTCCATTCTCCTGTAACTTCATCCCGCTTAGCCCCAAATATTTTCCTAAGCACCTTATTCTCAAAAACCCTTAACCTATGTTCCTCTCTCAGAGTGAGAGTCCAAGTTTCACAGCCATATAGAAGAACCGGTAATATAACTGTTTTATAAATTCTAACTTTCAGATTTTTGGAGAGCAGACTGGATGATAAGAGCTTCTCAACCGAATAATAACACGCATTTCCCATATTTATTCTGCGTTTAATTTCCTCCCGAGTGTCATTTATATTTGTTACTGTTGCTCCAAGATATTTGAATTTTTCCACCTCTTCGAAGGATAAATCTCCAATATTTATATTTCCATTTCGTACAATATTCCCGTCACGAGACATAATCATATACTTTGTCTTTTCGGGATTTACTTCCAAACCGATCGCTTTACTTGCTTCAAGTAAAATTTCCGTGTTTTCCCTAACCGTTTGTGTATTTTCTCCTAACATATTCACGTCATCCGCATAGACAAGAAGCTGATGTAGCCCGTTCAATTCCAAACCCTGCCTGTTATCCTGAACTTTCCTAATGGCATATTCTATAGCGAAGTTAAAAAGTAAAGGTGATAGTGCATCTCCCTGCTTTAGCCCGCAGTGAATTGGAAAAGGATCAGATAGAAACTGACCTATACGGACTCTGCTGTATGTTTCACTGAGACACATTTTAATTAATCGAACTAGTTTCTTGGGAATACCAAATTCAATAAGAATATCATATAATACTTCCCTCTTAACCGAGTCATATGCCTTTTTGAAATCTATGAATAACTGATGTACTGTACCCTTATACTCCCATTTTTTCTCCATTATCTGCCGAATACAAAAAATCTGATCAATAGTCGATCTATTACGCCGAAAACCGCACTGATGATCCCCAATAATTTCATCTACGTACGGAGTTAATCTCCTCAAAAGAATATTGGACAAAATTTTGTACGACGTCAACAGAAGTGATATTCCTCGAAAGTTACCACAGTTGGTTTTGTCCCCCTTTTTAAAAATAGGTACAATTATGGACTCCTTCCATTGATCTGGTACAATTTCCTTTTCCCAAATAGCAAGTACAAGTTTATAAATTTCGCTATATAATGCACTTCCACCCTCTTGTATTAATTCTGCTGGAATCTGATCGATACCTGGAGACTTGTACTTTTTCAGATTTTCTATCGCAATTTCGACTTCTGAAAGCGTGGGTTCGGGTATAAATGGCTCAGCAGTTTGTATTTCAATTTCGTCCCGATCATTTCTATTTGGCCTATGTACATTTAGTAGTTGCGCAAAATAGTTTTTCCATCTGTTTAGGATTGATGGAGAGTCTGCAAGCAAGTCACCATTCTCATCCTTGATCACGTTTACCCTTGGCTGATATCCGTTCTTAAATTCCTTTATACCCTTATATAAATCTCGAATGTTTTTATTCTTACTATTTGTTTCTACCTCATTCAGTTTTTCCTTCAAGTAACCTCTCTTTTTATTCCTAAGTGTACGACTTGCTTCCCGTCTTTCATTGAAATAATTATCTCTCTTCTCCTCAACTGGATCCTGTAAGAATTTCAATTTTGCCTGTTTCCTTCTTTCTACTACCATGCAACAATCTTCATCAAACCACGGTTTCTTTTTCTTAGTTTCATAATAACCTATGCTCTGCTCAGCTGCAATTTTGATACTATCTCTGATATTTTCCCACACGCTATTAACATCTAATTCTTTCTCAACTTCGTCGGAACTTTCTAAAGTGGCAAACCTATTCGAAATTTCGACCTGATAATTTTGCTTAGCTTCCTCGTCCTTTAATTTCAAAATATTGAATTTAGTAATATTAACTTGTTGCTCTACTCGCTTGGCTACTGATAATCTTTCTCTTAATTCTCCAATCACCAAATAATGGTCAGAATTACAGTCTGCACCCCTGAAAGTTCGAATATCTACTATACTAGTATGTCTCCGTTTATCTATCAAGATGTGATCAATTTGGTTGTGTGTCAATCCATCTGGAGAAGTCCAAGTATATTTATGTATATCCTTATGGGGGAATGTTGTACTTTTGACAATTAAATTTTTCGATGTGGCAAAGTTGACTAATCTAACTCCATTGTCACTACTAATTGCGTGTAGGCTCTCTTTTCCAATAGTTGGTCTAAAAATCTCCTCCCGTCCTACTTTAGCGTTGAAATCCCCCAATAAAATTTTCATGTGATATCTAGGGAACTGATCAAAAGTATGTTCCAATTCTTCATAGAAGCTATCCTTTATATAGTCGTCTTTCTCTTCTGTAGGGGCGTGAGCATTTATAACCATGATGTCGCACCATCTACCCTTAAGTACTAAATATGATAACCTGTCACTGATAAATTCGACCTTTTTTACTGCTGATTTTATTCTTTTATGTACAAAGAATCCTGTTCCTAATTGGTGATTATTGTTTCCTTCCCCATAATACAACAAGTAATCTCCTATTTGTGATATGCCATTCCCATCTAACCTAACCTCTTGTACTCCCACAAAGTCTATTCTATATCTAGCTAGTTCTTTTGCTACTAATGTTACCCCTCCTGTTCTATAAAGACTAGTTACGTTCCAAGTGCCAAATCTCAAAACCTTATTCCTTTGCTGTGGTCGTGCCAGAGAATCAGTCCTATTCCGAGGCTTACTGTAGGAATTCGTAACAAGCTGTTTTTTACGGTGATGGGTTGTTAGCCCTTCGCCCAACCCCCAAGCTGGAGGACCACCCCTTATCGGCTGTCCACGACTGCTTATTCAATATATTCGCAGCTACCCTCCATATCTGGAGGCCGTCTCCTCTATCCGCAACCTGAGGACGCGCCATGCCGTGGTGATAGGGACCCACCATACATGGAAAACTGTTCTAACACTTGTTTATATTATTTAGGTTATGCTATAGCTTCTGCTATATGATATTATGGATGGTCACGTATCAGAGATTGTTTAATACTAAGATTTATTGAAAATCATCTGTCAAGTGACGTTGATTACTTGGATCGGGATGATTGAAGTGACATGCAAATGTTTTAATAAAAATGAAACTGAATCAACAAAGCCTTCTTGACTAGTAACCGTCCACAGAGTTCAATGAAGATTCCATAGTTGGCACAACTGATAACACGAAAACAGCTAATCATAACACACTACTGCCATCTAGCGTAATGTTGAGATGGTACAAGAATACATTTGAAGACAGTTGTATTTTCGTAAGTCAATTAATATTTTATTGTATTGGAGTACTTCGTTACTTCTAATCTTTATATACTTTCTTCTAATCGTGTAATAGTCAATTAAATCCCACTCGAGTTTTGATTTTCTCTAGATAAATGAAAACCTCTAGTGAGATAATATTGACTATTACACTCTTACTACGTCATACTACTTTTGACCAATAAAATGGTACGAAAGGACATATTTCAACCAATCATGGCTGCTTATCGCACAATTTTATCGCGTCCCTAGCATTTGTTTAATTTTATCGCGTCCCTAGCATTTGTTTCTTTGTTTGCCAACGTTTGAAACTGCGCTGGTCTGGACGTCAAAAATATATATAAAATTACAAACCACTCCAGTCGATGAACAGCAGTTTCAAATATGACTCGCATTGGCATTCAAGAACAAGAATTAATAAAAATCACTGATCATACCTATGCATCTTCTGAAATCCGATTTACAAATAAATGAAGAGCACCATTCGGAAATCCTGAATAAGTTGAATACACTATGTAGGCCTAAATCAACGAGTTCCACTTCTATTACGCACACGTCCAATATAACGTCAATTGAACCACCAACCACATTCAAATTTGAAAATTGTACATTCAATAATTATTCCTTTTAAAATTATTCATTCGGAAATTCTGAATAAGTTGAATACACCATGTAGGCCTAAATCAACGAGTTCCACTTCTATTACGCACACGTCCAATATAACATCAATTGAACCACCAATCACATTCAAATTTGAAAATTGTACATTCAATAATTATTCCTTTTAAAATTATTCATGTTTATTTTTTATGTCATCGTCGTTAATTAAAACTTTTCTAACACTTGTGTATAGTATATTAGTTAGGTTATGTTATAGCTTCTGCTATATGATATTATGGATAGTCACGTATCAGAGATTGTTTAATATTAAGATTTATTGAAAATCATCTGTCAAGTGACGTTGATTACTGGGATTCGGATAATTGAAGTGGAATATTGCATTTTAATAAAAATGAAACTGAATCAACAATGCCTTCTTGACTAGTAACCGTCCACAGAGTTCAATGAAGATTCCATAGTTGGCACAACTGATAACAAGAAAACAGCTAATCATAACACACTACTGCCATCTAGCGTAATGTTGAGATGGTACAAGAATACATTTGAAGACAGTTGTATTTTCGTAAGTCAATTAATATTTTATTGTATTGGAGTACTTCGTTACTTCTAATCTTCATATACTTTCTTCAAATCGTGTAATAGTCAATTAAATCCCACTCGAGTTTTGATTTTCTCTAGATAAATCAAAACCTCTAGTGAGATAATATTGACTATTACACTCTTACTACGTCATACTACTTTTGACCAATAAAACGGTACGAAAGGACATATTTCAACCAATCATGGCTGCTTATCGCACAATTTTATCGCGTCCCTAGCATTTGTTTAATTTTATCGCGCCCCTAGCATTTGTTTCTCTGTTTGCCAACATTTGAAACTGCGCTGGTCTGGACGTCAAAAATATATATAAAATTACAAACCACTCCAGTCGATGAACAGCAGTTTCAAATATGACTCGCATTGGCATTCAAGAACAAGAATTAATAAAAATCACTGATCATACCTATGCATCTTCTGAAATCCGATTTACAAATAAATGAAGAGCACCATTCGGAAATCCTGAATAAGTTGAATACACCATGTAGGCCTAAATCAACGAGTTCCACTTCTATTACGCACACGTCCAATATAACGTCAATTGAACCACCAACCACATTCAAATTTGAAAATTGTACATTCAATAATTATTCCTTTTAAAATTATTCATTCGGAAATCCTGAATAAGTTGAATACACCATGTAGGCCTAAATCAACGAGTTCACTTCTATTACGCACACGTCCAATATAACATCAATTGAACCACCAACCACATTCAAATTTGAAAATTGTACATTCAATAATTATTCCTTTTAAAATTATTCATGTTTATTTTTTATGTCATCGTCGTTAATTAAAACTTTTCTAACACTTGTGTACAGTATATTAGTTAGGTTATGTTATAGCTTCTGCTATATGATATTATGGATAGTCACGTATGAGAGATTGTTTAATATTAAGATTTATTGGAAATCATCTGTCAAGTGACGTTGATTACTGGGATTCGGATAATTGAAGTGGAATGTTGCATTTTAATAAAAATGAAACTGAATCAACAATGCCTTCTTGACTAGTAACAGTCCACAGAGTTCAATGATGATTCCATAGTTGGCACAACTGATACCGGTAACAAGAAAACATAATCACAAAACACTACTGCCAACTAGCGTAATGTTGAGATGGTATAATAATAATAATAATAATAATAATAATAATAATAATATACTTATTTGTCAGAAACCAGTGTACAAGGCCTGGATATGACATCGTCAGGTTCGATAGTTGATACATTTGAAGACAGTTGTATTTTCGTAAGCCAATTAATATTTCATTGTATTGGAGTACTTTGTTACTTCTAATCTTTATATACTTTCTTCTAATCATGTAATAGTCAATTAAATCCCACTCGAGTTTTGATTTTCTCTAGATAAATTTGCTCGTGTTCCACTCGCAGATTTATCGATAAAATCAAAACCTCTAGTGAGATTACTGTTGATAAAAATGTATTCACACTATTAACATACTTACAGTTCTTCCTCCAGTATCACATACCTCTGGAAGGCGACGGATGTCATTCACAAAGTCGCTACTGTAAGCTCCTGACTGACTGCTCTGCAGCTGTTATAATGATCTGTCTGTTTATAAAGCTATCATCTTAGAGAAAAGGTCGTAATTATAGAACTCATAGGCCTATACGGAAAATACGGAAGATGCTGTAGAATTTCCCAGTTCCACCTGTTAAGTAAATTAACCACTTGGGCAGACACGTGACAACGAGCACTACAGTAGAGCACAATATGGAGGATAGTCAAGAGATTTAGGTGCTTCTCGCGCATTGTTGGTCGTACACAGTGTTCCAAAAATTGATTGCAATATGCAGCATCCACGAGCATTGCAATTGCAACAGAATGATTGATTAATAATTACACCTTCAAAATCTTAAACATAACTTTGAGTGGTGCTGCTCTTGTCTGCATTTGCTTGGCATTAAGACGTTACAGATAAATCTTAGTATTACAATCACTGCATATAGGGTGTCAATTAGCATTGCCTTGTAATTTACGTATCAGACACCATTCCATCTCATACTACCAGACTGCATTAAACACCGCTAGGGCAGCTGAATACTATGACATTTTTTTAGTAGGTTATTTTACGACACTTTATAACACCATAGGTTATTTAGCGTCTGAATGAGATGAAGGTGATAATGTCGGTGAAATGAGTCCGGGGTCCAGCACCGAAAGTTACCCAGCATTTGCTCATATTGGGTTGAGGGAAAACCCCGGTAAAAACCTCAACCAGGTAACTTGCCCCGACCGGGAATCGAACCCGGGCCACCTGGTTTCGCGGCCAGACGCACTAACCGTTACTCCACAGGTGTGGACTACTATGATATTAAGTCATGTAATAAAAGGAAACTGATAAGAATTTTAAGATATCATTATCACTAGGACTCGGATTTCTATGACTTGAAAACTCTGGAAATATGCGTGCACTTATACCAAAATATTGCGAAAAAAAAACTCTAAAATATGACGCAAAATGTTACGTAAAAATTACTTACAAAACTTTTTTTTCACCATTCTACAAAAGAGTTTTTGT